>NC_092008.1:990226-1032726 GCF_044704955.1 Pristiophorus japonicus | reverse complement strand
GTGTGTGTGGAACCCGTACCCCAGTGAGAGACAGTGTGTGTGGGACTGTACCCCAGTGAGAGTCGGTGTGTGTGGGACTGTACCCCAGTGAGAGTCAGTGTGTGGGGGACTGTACCCCAGTGAGAGTCAGTGTGTGGGGGACTGTACCCCAGTAAGAGTCAGTGTGTGTGGGACTGTACCCCAGTGAGAGTCAGTGTGTGTGGGACTGTACCCCAGTGAGAGTCAGTGTGTGTGGGACTGTACCCCAGTGAGAGTCAGTGTGTGTGGGACTGTACCCCAGTGAGAGTCAGTGTGTGGGACTGTACCCCAGTGAGAGTCAGTGTGTGTGGGACCCGTACCCCAGTGAGAGTCAGTGTGTGTGGGACCCGTACCCCAGTGAGAGTCAGTGTGTGTGGGACTGTACCCCAGTGAGAGTCAGTGTGTGTGGGACCCATACCCCAGTGAGAGTCAGTGTGTGTGGGACTGTACCCCAGTGAGAGTCAGTGTGTGTGGGACCCGTACCCCAGTGAGAGTCAGTGTGTGTGGGACCCATGTCCCAGTGAGAGTCAGTGTGTGTGGGACCCATGTCCCAGTGAGAGTCAGTGTGTGTGGGACCCATGTCCCAGTGAGAGTCAGTGTGTGTGGGACTGTACCCCAGTGAGAGTCAGTGTGTGTGGGACTGTACCCCAGTGAGAGTCAGTGTGTGTGGGACTGTACCCCAGTGAGAGTCAGTGTGTGTGGGACTGTACCCCAGTGAGAGTCAGTGTGTGTGGGACTGTACCCCAGTGAGAGTCAGTGTGTGTGGGACTGTACCCCAGTGAGAGTCAGTGTGTGTGGGACCCGTACCCCAGTGAGAGTCAGTGTGTGTGGGACCCGTACCCCAGTGAGAGTCAGTGTGTGTGGGACTGTACCCCAGTGAGAGTCAGTGTGTGGGGGACTGTACCCCAGTGAGAGTCAGTGTGTGGGGGACCGTACCCCAGTGAGAGTCAGTGTGTGTGGGACTGTACCCCAGTGAGAGTCAGTGTGTGTGGGACTGTACCCCAGTGAGAGTCAGTGTGTGTGGGACTGTACCCCAGTGAGAGTCAGTGTGTGTGGGACTGTACCCCAGTGAGAGTCAGTGTGTGTGGGACCCTTACCTGCTCAAAGGGGCTTTTGTTTTCAATTCCTTTCGCACCCACAAATACCCAGCTGTCCCTGAAGCCCAGCACGTTGATCGCTTTACTCCCCAGCTCATTAAATATCCTCTTGGCTTCCTCGTTCATCCTGGAAAATAAATTAAACATAAGAGACGCTCAAGAGACACAGAGAGAGAGAGAGAGAGACAGAGACAGAGACAGAGAGAGACAGAGAGATATAGAGAGACAGAGAGAGAGAGAGAGAGAGACACAGAGAGAGAGAGAGAGACAGAGAGAGACAGAGAGAGACAGAGAGAGAGAGAGAGACAGAGAGAGACAGAGAGAGACAGAGAGACAGAGAGACAGAGAGACAGAGAGAGAGAGACAGAGAAAGAGAGAGAGAGAGAGACAGAGAGAGAGACAGAGAGACAGAGAGAGAGAGACAGAGAGACAGAGAGAGAGAGAGAGAGACAGAGAGACAGAGAGACAGAGAGAGAGAGAGAGACAGAGAGAGAGAGAGAGAGAGAGAGACAGAGAGAGAGAGAGACAGAAAGACAGAGAGAGAGAGAGACAGAAAGACAGAGAGAGCAGAGAGAGACAGAGAGAGAGACAGAAAGACAGAGAGAGACAGAGAGAGAGAGAGAGAGAGAGACAGAGAGAGAGACAGAGAGAGAGAGAGAGACAGAGAGAGAGAGAGAGAGACAGAGAGAGAGAGAGAGAGACAGAGAGAGAGAGAGAGAGAAACAGAGAGAGAGAGAGAGAGAGACAGAGAGATCGAGATGTGGGTAATTTCCCGCTTCACTCACTTTGTTGCCGGATCATCGTACGATGCCACGAACACCAGCGTCCCCTCGTAGATCGGCCGCAGGAACTTCAGCAGATCATTGATCCCATTTTCTGGAACACCGAGCGGGATGGACCTCGTTTATCGCCCTCAGCACATCCGATCCCGCATTAATGGAGAGATTCACTCCCACTGTACACAATCCCAATGGACCCAAACCCCTTCCCATTCACTCCCATTGTACACAATCCCAATGGACCCAAACCCCTTCCCATTCACTCCCATTGTACACAATCCCAATGGACCCAAACCCCTTCCCATTCACTCCCACTGTACACAATCCCAATGGACCCAAACCCCTTCCCATTCACTCCCACCGTACACAATCCCAATGGACCCAAACCCCTTCCCATTCACTCCCCCCGTACACAATCCCAATGGACCCAAACCCCTTCCCATTCACTCCCACTGTACACAATCCCAATGGACCGAACCCCTTCCCATTCACTCCCACTGTACACAATCCCAATTGACCCAAACCCCTTCCCATTCACTCCCATTGTACACAATCCCAATGGACCCAAACCCCTTCCCATTCACTCCCATTGTACACAATCCCAATGGACCCAAACCCCTTCCCATTCACTCCCCCCGTACACAATCCCAATGGACCCAAACCCCTTCCCATTCACTCCCACTGTACACAATCCCAATGGACCCAAACCCCTTCCCATTCACTCCCACTGTACACAATCCCAATGGACCGAACCCCTTCCCATTTACTCCCACTGTACACAATCCCAATTGACCCAAACCCCCCCTTTCCATTCACTCCCATTGTACACAATCCCAATGGACCCAAACCCCTTCCCATTCACTCCCATTGTACACAATCCCAATGGACCCAAACCCCTTCCCATTCACTCCCACTGTACACAATCCCAATGGACCGAACCCCTTCCCATTCACTCCCACTGTACACAATCCCAATTGACCCAAACCCCTTCCCATTCACTCCCATTGTACACAATCCCAATGGACCCAAACCCCTTCCCATTCACTCCCATTGTACACAATCCCAATGGACCCAACCCCTTCCCATTCACTCCCAATTGATCCAAACCCTTTCCCATTCACTCCCATTGTACACAATCCCAATTGACCCAAACCCCTTCCCATTCACTCCCATTGTACTCAATCCCAATGGACCCACACCCCTTCCCATTCACTCCCATTGTACACAATCCCAATGGTCCCAGCCCCTTCCCATTCACTCCCATTGTACTCAATCCCAATGGACCCAACCCCTTCCCATTCACTCCCACTGTACACAATCTCAATAGTCCCAGCCCCTTCCCATTCACTCCCACTCTGGCGGCTCACCTCCAGCCCACATGTCGAAGAACTTTGTATCCATCAAGTCTCCAGTGACTCCTGGAAATGGAAGCGTTAAATTTGGGTGAGCGATTACTGACTCCAATTGCTTGTTGATGTAAGATTATTGAGCAATGATTTTTGTACTTTCTCACACACACTCCCTTAGAGGACCAGACCAGGGAATTGATAATAGGGAACATGGAGATGGCAGAAACTCTGAACAAATATTTTGTATCAGTCTTTACGGTAGAGGACACTAACAATATCCCAATAGTGGATAGTCAAGGGGCTATAGAGGGGGAGGAACTTAACACAATCACTAAGGAGATGGTGCTCACTAAGATAATGGGACTAAAGGCAGATAAAGCCCCTGGACCTGATGGCTTGCATCCTCGGGTCTTAAGAGAAGTAGCGGCAGGGATTGTGGATGCATTGGTTGTAATTTACCAAAATTCCCTGGATTCTGGGGAGGTCCCGGCAGATTGGAAAACTGCAAATGTAACGCCCCTATTTAAAAAAGGAGGTAGACAGAAAGCAGGAAACTATCGACCAGTTGGCCTAACATCTGTGGTTGGGAAAATGTTGGAGTCCATTATTAAAGAAGCAGTAGCAGGACATTTGGAAAAGCAAAATTCGGTCAGGCAGAGTCAGCATGGATTTATGAAGGGGAAATCATGTTCGACAAATTTGCTGGAGTTCTTTGAGGATGTAACGGACAGGGTGGATAAAGGGGAACCAGTGGATGTGGTGTATTTGGATTTCCAGAAGGCATTTGCCAAGGTGCCACATAAAAGGTAACTGCACAAGATAAAAGTTCACGGGGTTGGGGGTAATATATTAGCATGGATAGAGGATTGGCTAACTAACAGAAAACAGAGCGTCGGGATAAATGGGTCATTCTCGGGTTGGCAAATCAGTAACTAGTGGGGTGCCGCAGAGATCAGTGCTGGGACCCCAACTATTTACAATCTATATTAACGACTTGGAAGAAGGGACTGAGTGTAACGTAGACAAGTTTGCTGACGATACAAAGATGGGAGGAAAAGCAATGTGTGAGGAGGACATAAAAAATCTGCAAAAGGACACAGACAGGCTCAGTGAGTGGGCAAAAATTTTGCAGATGGAGTATAATGTTGGAAAGTGTGAGGTCATGCACTTTGGCAGAAAAAAATCAAAGAGCAAGTTATTATTTAAATGGAGAAAAATTACAAAGTGCCGCAGTACAGCGGGACCTGGGGGTACTTGTGCATGAAACACAAAAGGTTAGTATGCAGGTACAGTAAGTGATCAGGAAGGCCAATGGTATCTTGGCCTTTATTGCAAAGGAGATGGAGTATAAAAGCAGGGAAGTCTTGCTCCAGTTATACAGGGTATTGGTGAGGACACACCTGGAGTACTGCGTGCAGTTCTGGTCACCGTATTTACGAAAGGATATACTTGCTTTGGAGGCAGTTCAGAGAAGGTTCACTCGGTTGATTTCGGGGATGAGGGGGTTGACTTATGAGGAAAGGTTGAGGAGGTTGGGCCTCTACTCATTGGAATTCAGAAGAATGAGAGGTGATCTTATCGAAACGTATAAGATTATGAGGGGGCTCGACAAGGTGGATGCAGAGAGGATGTTCCCACTGATGGGGGAGACTAGAACTAGGGGGCATGGTCTTAGAATAAGGGGCCGCCCATTTAAAACTGAGATGAGGAGGAATTTCTTCTCTCAGAGGGTTGTAAATCTGTGGAATTCGCTGCCTCAGAGAGCTGTGGAAGCCGGGACATTGAATATATTTAAGACAGAGATAGACAGTTTCTTAACCGATAAGGGGGCGGGCAGGGAAGTGGAGCTGAGTCCATGATCGGATCAGCCATGGTCGTATTAAATGTCGGAGCAGGCTCGAGGGGCCGAATGGCCGACTCCTGCTCCTATTTCTGATGTTCTTATACTCACTCCCACACACACACGCTCTCAGAGAAGGTCAGTATTACCGTTGACGAGTGCAATGTTCAGTCCGCGCCCCACGTTGTTCTTTACGCTGCTCATCAACCTGAAACCAGAGGAAACGCCTTTGAAAGTCGAGCCTGGAGAGAGAACGCGAGCGAGTCAGGAGCGGAGAGAGGGAGCGAGAGATCGAGATCGAGACCGACAGGCAGAGAGAGAGAGAGAGGGCGCAAAGGGGGAGAAAGACAGAGAGAGAGAGAGAGACAGAGAGAGAGAGAAAGAGAGAGAGACAGAGAGAGAGAGAAAGAGACAGAGAGAGAGAGACAGAGAGAGAGAGAAAGAGAGAGAGAGAGAGAGAGAGAGAGAGAGAGAGACAGAGAGAGAGAGGGCGCAAAGGGGGAGAAAGACAGATAGAAAGAGAGACAGAGACAGAGACAGAGAGAGAGACACAGAAACATAGAAAATAGGTGCAGGAGTAGGCCATTCGGCCCTTCGAGCCTGCACCACCATTCAATATGATCATGGCTGATCATTCACCTCAGTACCCCATTCCTGCTTTCTCTCCATACCCCTTGATCCCTTTAGCCGTAAGGGCCACATCTAACTCCCTTTTGAATATATCTAACGAACTGGCCTCAACTCTCTGTGGTAGAGAATTCCACAGGTTCACCACTCTCTGGGTGAAGAAGTTTCTCCTCATCTCGGTCCTAAATGGCTTACCCCTTATCCTTAGACTGTGAGCCCTGGTTCTGGACTTCCCCAACATTGGGAACATTCTTCCTGCATCTAACCTGTCCCGTCCCGTCAGAATTTTATATGTTTCCATGAGATCCCCTCTCATTCTTCTAAACTCCAGTGAATACAGGCCCAGTCGATCCAGTCTCTCCTCATAGGTCAGTCCCACCATCCCGGGAATCAGTCTGGTGAACCTTCGCTGCACTCCCTCAATAGCAAGAATGTCCTTCCTCAGATTAGGGGACCAAAACTGAACACAATGTTCCAGGTGAGGCCTCACCAAGGCCCTGTACAACTGCAGTAAGACCTCCCTGCTCCTGTACTCAAATCCTCTCGCTATGAAGGCCAACATACCATTTGCCTTCTTCACCACCTGCTGTACCTGCATGCCAACTTTCAATGACCATGACACCCAGGTCTCGTTGCAACTCCCCTTTTACTGATCTGTCACCATTCAGATAATATTCTGCCTTCCTGTTTTTGCGACCAAGGTGGATAACCTCACATTTATCCACATTATACTGCATCTGCCATGCATTTGCCCACTCACCTAACCTGTCCAAGTCACCCTGCAGCCGCTTAGCGTCCTCCTCACAGCTCACACCGCCACCCAGCTTAGTGTCATCTGCAAACTTGGAGATATTACACTCAATTCCTTCATCTAAATCATTAATGTATATTGTAAATAGCTGGGGTCCCAGCACTGAGCCCTGCGGCACCCCACTAGTCACTGCCTGCCGTTCTGAAAAGGACCCATTTATCCCGACTCTCTGCTTCCTGTCTGCCAACCAGTTCTCGATCCACGTCAGTACATTACCCCCAATACCTTGTGCTTTGATTTTGCACACCAATCTCTTGTGTGGGACCTTGTCAAAAGCCTTTTGAAAGTCCAAATACACCACATCCACTGGTTCTCCCTTGTCCACTCTACTAGTTACATCCTCAAAAAATTCCAGAAGATTCATCAAGCAGGATTTCCCTTTCATAAATCCATGCTGACTTGGACCGATCCTGTCACTGCTTTCCAAATGTGCTGCTATTTCATCCTTAATAATTGATTCCAACATTTTTCCCACTACTGATGTCAGGCTAACTAGTCTATAATTATTAGTTTTCTCTCTCCCTCCCGATTTAAAAAGTGGGGTTACATTAGCAACCCTCCAGTCCATAGGAACTGACTGATCCAGAGTCGCTAGACTGTTGGAAAATGGTCACCAATGCATCCACTATTTCTAGGGCCACTTCCTTAAGTACTCTGAATGTAGACTATCAGGCCCTGGGGATTTATCAGCCTTCAATCCCATCAATTTCCCTAACACGACTTCCCGCCTAATAAGGATATCCTTCAGTTCCTCCTTCTCACTAGACCCTCGGTCCCCTAGTACAATCGGAAGGTTATTTGTGTCTTTCTTCATGAAGACAGAACCGAAGTATTTGTTCAACTGGTCGACCATTTCTTTGTTCCCCATTATAAATTCACCTGAATCTGACTGACCTACATTTGTCTTCACTAATCTTTTTCTCTTCACATATTTATAGAAGCTTTTGCAGTCAGTTTTTATGTTACCTGCAAGCTTCCTCTCATACTCTATTATCTCCCTCTTAATTAAACCTTTTGTCCTCCTCTGCTGAATTCTAAATTTTTCCCAGTCCTCAGGTTTGTTGTTTTTTCTGGCCAAATTATAGGCCCCTTCCTTGGATTTAACACTATCCTTAATTTCCCTTGTTAGCCACGGTTGAGCCACCTTCCCCGTTTTATTTTTACTCCAGACAGGGATGTACAATTGCTGAAGTTAATCCATGTGATTTTTAAATGTTTGCCATTGCCTATCCACCGTCAACCCTTTAAGTATCATTTGCCAGTCTATTCTAGCCAATTCACGTCTCATACCATCGAAGTTCCCTTTCCTTAAGTTCAGGACCCTAGTTTCCGAATTAACTGTGTTACTCTCCATCTTAATAAAGAATTCTACCATATTATGGTCACTCTTCCCCAAGGGGCCTCGCACAAGATTGCTAATTAGTCCCTTCTCATTACACATCACCCAGTCTAGGATGGCCAGCTCTCTGGTTGGTTCCTCGACATATTGGTCTAGAAAACCATCCCTAATACACTCCAGGAAATCCTCCTCCACCGCATTGCTACCAGTTTGGTTAGCCCAATCTATATGTAGATTAAAGTCGCCCATGATAACTGCTGTACCTTTATTGCACACATCCCTTATTTCATGTTTGATGCTGTCCCCAACATCACTACTACTGTTTGGTGGTCTGTACACAACTCCCACTAGCGTTTTCTGCCCCTTGGTATTCCACAGCTCCACCCATACCGATTCCACATCATCCAGGCTAATGTCCTTCCTTACTATTGCATTAATTTCCTCTTTAACCAGCAACGCCACCCCACCTCCTTTTCCTTTCTGTCTATCCTTCCTGAATGTTGAGTTCCCAGCCTTGGTCACCCTGGAGCCATGTCTCCGTGATGCCAATGACATCATACCCGTTATCTGCGCAGTTAATTCGTCCACCTTATTCCAAATTCTCCTCGCATTGAGGCACAGAGCCTTTAGGCTTGTCTGTTTAACACACTTTGCCCCTTGAGAATTTTGCTGTAATGTGGCCCTTTTTGTTTTTTTGCCTTGGGTTTCTCTGCCCTCCACTTTTACGATTCTCCTTTCTATCTTTTGCTTGACTCCATTTTATTTCCCTCTGTCTCTCTGCATAGGTCCCCATCCCCCTGCCATATTAGTTTAACTCCTCCCCATACAGCGCGCGCGAGGGACACAGCGCGCGCGAGGGACACAGCGCGCGCGAGGGACACAGCGCGCGCGAGGGACACAGCGCGCGCGAGGGACACAGCGCGCGCGAGGGACACAGCGCGCGCGAGGGACACAGCGCGCGCGAGGGGGACAGACCCGGTTGCAGTTACTCACACTTGGTCGTCCATGCAGAACTTGGGCCCGATCACGTTGGCTGCCCCGCTGACAATCCGGAAGGAAAAGTGTTTGTCTGGACACTGCATCGGGAGTCCGCACTTGTACTTCCTGGGTTTGGTTTCTGCAGAGAGTCGGTGGGAGAGTGCAAAGGGCAGAGGTCAAGGGGCGTGACTTCCAACACTCCGGGCTTTCGGGGGGGTGGGGTGGGGAGGGCTTGGCGGGGGATATCGGGGGAGATGGAGGGGGGGTGGGGGGGGGGAAGAGATGGTTCAGACCAGCGTCATGACTTACCGGCAGATGGCTGCTCCTGGGGTCCTAGCATCAGGAACGGAGAGAAAGGGAGAAAGGAGAGAGACGTTATCGCTCGGTTCACTGATTTCCCCCGCCCCCCCACCGATATTCCACGAGCTCCCACAGCAATCGGCTCTCCCCCCGCTCCCTGGCTGATCCCCAAGCCTTCCACAGAAACCGACGGAAGTATTTAACGGGATTGTACCATTCACCCCACCCCACCCCCAGCTCGGGAGAGAGGGGTGGGGGGGTAAGAGAGGGGGCTCCCCCTCGCGATCCACTGCCCCCCACCTCCACTCACTCACCAAAGTGGTGTTCACGATCTATTTATAAACCTAAGACACAGGAGCAGGAGTCGGCCATTCGGCCCCTCGAGCCCGCTCCGCCATCCAATCAGATCGCGGCTGATCCGATCTTGGGCTCAGCTCCACTTCCCCGCCCGCCCCTTCACTCCCTTATCGCTCAAAAATCTGTCCATCTCCCCCTTAAATATATTCAATGACCCAGCCCCCACAGCTCTCTGGGGCAGAGAATTCCACAGATTCACCAGAAGAAATTCCTCCTCATCTCCGTCCTAAATGGGCGACACCTTATTCTGAGACTATGTGCCCCCTAGTTCTAGATTCCCCCACGAGGGGGAAACATCCTCTCTGCATCCACCCTGTCCAGCCCCCTCAGAATCTGATACGTTTCAATAAGATCACCTCTCATTCTTCTAAACTCCAATGGGTACAGGCCCAACCTGCTCAACCTTTCCTCATAAGGCAACCCCCTCATCCCCGGAATCGACCGAGTGAACCTTCTCTGAACTGCCTCCAATGCAAGTATATCCCTCCTCCATGCTTCACCTCACGGTCGACAAGCTCCCCGCTGGAGTGGAACGAAACCACAGAGCCAGTGGGAAGCTGTTTAACCTTCGCTGTCTCCAGGCCAGGTCCAAGATCGCCCCGACCTCCGTCATTGAGCTACAGTACGCGGACGATGCCTGCGTCTGCTCACACACACAGAGGCTGAACTCCAGGATACAGTCGACGTATTTCCCGAGGCGTACGAAAGCACGGGCCTCACGCTAAACATCCGTAAGACAAAGGTCCTCCCCCAGCCTGTTCTCGCCGCACAGCACTGACCCCCAGTCGTCAAGATCCACGGCCCGGCCCTGGACAACGTGGACCATTTCCCATACCCCGGGAGCCTCTTATCAACCAGGGCAGGCATCGACGACGAGATCCAACACCGCCTCCAGTGCGCCAGTGCAGCCTTCGGTCGCCTGAGGAAAGGAGTGTTTGAAGACCAGGCCCCTCAAATCCACCACCCAGCTCATGGTCTACAGGGCTGTAGTGATACCCGCCATCCTGTATGGCTCAGAGACATGGACCATGTACAGTAGACACCTCACCCCCAGCTCATGGTCTACAGGGCTGTAGTGATACCCGCCCTCCTGTGTGTCTCAGAGACACGGACCATTTACAGTAGACACCTCAAGTCGCTGGAGAAATACCACCAACGCTGTCTCCGCAAGATCCTGCAAATCCCCCGGGAGGACAGACGCACCAACGTTAGCGTCCTCGACCAGGCCCAACATCCCCAGCATCGAAGCACTGACCACACTCCACCAGGGCAGGGCCCACATTGTCCATATTGTGTTCCTAACACAGATGAGACTGCACACCGGGAGGTTAAAGTAACAGTGACCTCAGTCTTTAGTAAGACACTCCAGAGTGAGGAAAAGTTGGGGGCCGGCTTATATACAGTGCTCCCAAGGGATGCTGGGATCCCTTGGGACTTCAGGGGATGCGCTCCCTGGTGGTGGAACATGGGAGTGCATGCTTTACAGATACACAACATCACCCCCCCGCCCCCCAAAGTCAAAGTGAAAACTATTTACAAGGTGAGGCGGTCGGGAGCCTTTCTTTCCCTGGTGGACCACCTCGGTACAAATGTCTGGTGTGTTGGCTGTGCCCTCGCTGGGCTGGCGTGTTGTTGGCCCTGCAGGGCTGCTGGGTGAGCCTGGCCTTGCTGGGCTGCTGGGTGTGATGGGTTCGATTTCCTGGTCCGGCGTGGTGTCGTTGATCCTTTGGGTGTGTGTTGTGGGCTCGAAAAAGGTGGTGTCTGCTGTGGGTTGTTCAGGACAGTCTGTGAACCGCAGCCTCGTTTGGTCCAGGTGCTTTCTGCAAATTTGTCCATTGTCCAGTTTGACTACAAACACCCTACTCCCTTCTTTAGCTATCAACGTGCCCGCGATCCACTGGGGACCATGTCCATAGTTTAGCACATACACAGGGTCATTCAGATCAATTTCCCGTGACACAGTGGCGTGACCATCGTTTACATTTTGTTGCTGCCGTCTGCTCTCTACCTGATCATACAGGTTGGGGTGAACCAGCGAGAGTCTGGTTTTAAGTGTCCTTTTCATGAGTAGCTCAGCCGGGAGCACCCCTGTGAGCGAGTGGGGTCTCATGCGGTAGCTGAGCAGTACTCGGGACAGGCGGGTTTGGAGTGAGCCTCCTGTGACTTGTTTAAGGCTCTGTTTGATTGTTTGTACTGCCCGCTCTGCCTGCCCATTGGAGGCTGGTTTAAATGGGGCCGAGGTGACATGTTTGATCCCATTGCGGTCATGAATTCTTTAAATTCGGCACTGGTGAAACATGGCCCGTTGTCACTGACCAGTATGTCAGGCAGGCCGTGGGTGGCAAACATGGTCCTCAGGCTTTCAATGGTGGCGGTGGCAGTGCTTCCCGACATTATTTCACATTCAATCCATTTTGAAAAAGCATCCACCACCACCAGGAACATTTTACTGAGAAACGGACCCACATAGTCGACATGGATCCTTGACCATGGTCTGGAGGGCCAGGACCACAAACTTAGTGGTGCCTCTCTGGGCGCGTTGCTCAACTGAGCACATACGCTGCATTGCCGTACACAGGACTCTAAGTCAGAGTCGATACCGGGCCACCACACGTGGGATCTGGCTATCGCTTTCATCATTACTATACCCGGGTGTGTGCTGTGGAGATCCGAGATGAACGTCTCCCTGCCCTTTTTGGGTAGCACTACGCGGTTACCCCACAACAGGCAGTCTGCCTGAATGGACAGCTCATCCTTTCGCCGCTGGAACGGCTTGATTGGCTCTTGCATTTCAACGGGGATGCTGGCCCAGCTCCCATTGTGGAAATGTATTTTTATCTAAGCTGATACCATACGGTATTTGTGTGCCTTTTGATTAAAATGGAGTCCTGGCCCTTCCAGAACTTTCTGCATTTTAGCAGCCAGCTTATTATGAACAGCTAAACCTGCTGTTAGATGGCTGATGGTTATCAGACAGCTAGGAGACAAGTCATGCTGAGACAAGTAACCCCCCCATGGTGCTCTCCTATTGTCTACACTACAGGAGTTCCATGTCACCCCACCCTTATCTTCTAGCCATTATCTCTTTCCTTTACCTCATCCATTTGAAGCAAACAGGTAAACTGACCAGGAAATGGGATAATCCTGATACAATACAAGACAGGTGATAGCCCATTACCTATGACTCATGGAGTAATGGCCGTTTGGCTTTCTGATAACCCTGACAAAAGGAAATATGTTGACACCATTTCAGTCCAGGATATAGTAATTAACTCTTTATCTGTATTCACTGACTGTGAGACAGAGCAATACACAGGGAGAGGCCAGAACTTGGGTTTTACTGTATAAATATCTTGTGAAGCTGTACCATTGCGGAGGTTTCATTTTAGCCCTTGACTGAGTGAAACTTACCCCTTGCGAGCAAGTAAATTAAAAGGGAAACTTCCATCGGAGCTGTAAGTGTCGGAGTCATTCTTTTCTGAGGTCGAGATTTCGACAGTTATTGGAGGTTCCACCAAGATGCATACTCTCTGTTCTGTGAGTAAAACGGATACAGGCATAGTGCCTCTCCAGTGAAAGGCTTCGGTGGCCAAACAAGGTGAGCCTTTGCTCACAAGAGGTTTCTTCACTGTTGAATCGCAGATGTAATCTGTTGTCCACAGCTGAGGTACTGCATCTACAAGACTCGGCATTTAAAAGTTAAAGGTATTTTTTTTATAACCATTTCTTTCTCAGCTCGCCAGCAGAAGAGAACAGGTTCTGGAAAAAATCTCGAGACAGCCCGGGGAAGGTTTCAGTAGGTAAGGGAGCGCTAGTCGATCGAAAAGGGTTCCAGGTTCTTATATGATAAGATTTTTATTGTTTTTAATTCGGAAGGGGTTCTTATGTGATAAGACTATTAAAAGAAAAGAAAAAAGAAAGCGCTAATAATCGATCGAAGGTTCTTATGTGATAAGATTTTTATTGTTTTTAATTCGGAAGGGGTTCTTTTGTGATAAGACTATTAAAAAAAAAGGAGCGCAATCGATCAAAGAGTTTGGGTACGGAACCTTAAGTTTTATCAGCTGTTATTAGGATAAGTTAAGGACTCGGTCTGTAGTGGCGTACAACGCAGACTGAGAATTTGTTTAGAGGTTATGATTTGTGTACTCACGGGAATATTGTTTGTTGTCCTTGTATTACTGTTGTGTGCAATACCTTTGTGAGTCATTGCCATTAGAGAAACGGGAAGAGTCACTAGGGAAAATTGTGATTCGGGGAAAAAAAAAACACAAGGATTGATTAAGAAAAGAAACAGTAACTGATTGATCAACTACGATTGGTTCGTGCCAACATATCTCACACACCCAGACTGAGCCCGAATTAAGAGCCTTTTCAGGCCACGTAACGGCCAGGAGAAGTGGGCGTAGAGAACTCGGTTGGCCGAAAGGATTGTGAGATCAGAAACTGTGGTAAAATCTTAAATCATCCAGAATGGGGGCTGGAGCAAGTAAACCACCACCAAAAGGGACCCCAGCCCATTTTATGCTCCAGAATTGTGGTCAGTCTTCAATTGACCACCTAAGAGAATGGGTAAAATGGACTAAGGGTGAAAACAGGCCATTTCCACCCGATGGTTCATTCAATTTAGAGAGAACAACCTGTCTAGAAGAATGCCTTATAGACAGAGACCCAGGTAGAAGAGGAAAAAAAAAGTGAATTGGTCAGCGTTTGGAGATTGGAAAAGGGAAGCTGAGGAACGACACGAGAAGAGCCTAAGAGTTAGCAAGCAGTGTACTAGAGGGAGAAAGCAGGGGGATGAACGGGTAGAGCAGGTGAATCGCCCTCGACATAACAAACACCCATCCGTTATGGTTGCTAAAGAGACAAAGGCACACTCACCTAGGGCTCCGGAGGGTTGGGATAAGGATAAGGATGAGGATGAGGACTGGGATGAGGATTGGACTCCCTACAGCCATCGACCACCGCCGTATGTTCCATCCCCGGGGGGTGCTCCAGGCCAAGGAGGAGATGATCCTCGGGCCGGAGTACAGGGAAACGGGGTAACACCCGCTCCCAACAATACAGGTGAGGCTGCAGGAAATATAAGTCAGTCACAAGGGAATCAATACCGTGACGGCCCTGCAGGGGGCACACGAAGTCATACCCGTGGACCAGAGCCCAGTGCCCTGGAGCCATCATCATCAGTATACCCAGTAAGACTTTTTCCCAGTCCACTCTCGGGGGGGGCTCCGGTCCCTATTTATCGACCATGGTCACCAAGTGAATTAAGAATAATTGTGGAAGGATTGGCAGACCCCAAAACCAATATTGAAAAGGCCATAGACCAGTTAAAAGTAATCATCTTGTGCCACGAACCCAGTATATTAGATGGTCAAATCTTACTGAAAGCATGGTTAAAGGACACAAAATTTGCCGAACTTGAGATAAAATTCAAAGATTTTAAAACCCATCGAGAGGCTCCGGATGCAGATCCCAGCACGAAGCCAGGAGAGGGGTTCTGGGGAAGATGTTGGGAAGCCTTACATTCGGTGTTCCCGAGGAAAACGAATTGGTCCAAAATTATGGAAACTACACAAAGAAAGGAGGAGGATGTTGAGGATTATGTAGAAAGAGTGCGAGAGATCATGAACCAATGTTCAGGCATGAAAATGGAGGAGGTAGAGGCTCCTATGATCAGCGCCGTGGTAAACGGGCTACGGCCCGAACTCAGAGATCCCTTTAAACTAGTTTGTCTCGGATGGCGACAGGAATCGCTATCCAAGGTTGTATCTATGTTAAAGGACATACAAGAGCGAAATAGAGAATCTAAAAGCAAGGTCACCATGTTTGTAGGACAAGCAGCTCCAATGACACCCACCCCGGTGACACCGTCCTACGCCCCACCCCAGGGTAGAGGAAGAGGGCGAGCCAGAGGAGGATATTACAGGGGAAGAGGGAGAGGAGGTGCAGGGCAGGAACAATATTATACCTGTCACAATTGTGGTCAGATTGGACACTGGGCTAGAACTTGCCGGGCAAAACAGCAACAACCAAATTATGATTGGACTCAACAGGCAGGTAATAGAGCACACCCTCCCCCTTCAGAACCCAACCAGTATGCGACCCAAGTCCAGGTACATGCTAGACCTCAGACTAATTTCTCTGTGCAAGATCCATTTGGATCACAGAATCAAAAGCAATTCGGCCAACCACCAAATTGCCGGTATAATGATCAATGACGCCCAATCCCAGACCCGAGTGCTGCGAACAAACAGCTTCCTGTCGTTTCGTTAAATGCCATAGGAGAACCTGAAGTAAAAATACGAATACAAGGAAAGGATGTCCCATTCCTAGTGGATACTGGTGCCACCTATTCGGTCCTTTCAAGGGAGGATACGAGGGGAATTCCCACTTCCACTAATCAAACCTCAGTGATTGGACTATCTGGACACGCACAGCAAATGTTTTTCTCCAACCCTATCAATGTACAAATAGAGGATTACGAAGATAGTCATTCATTCCTACTGTCTAAAGAGGTTCCAGTGAATCTGTGTGGACGTGACCTGTTATGTAAAATGAATGCCACGATCCTCTGTTCCCCAGCTGGTCTGGAGGTTCGAGTCCCCATAGATAAATGTGGCGCATATCCACTACTTCAACCCACAACTCCCATATTGTATGCCTGGGAAAATTTGGACCCCACACTAAGCAAAACCCTATCCTATTTGGTTGGTTCATATTGGTGTGTAACAAGGTTAATCACAGACTACCTCAAATCTCAAACCTTGGGCAAGTGGTACGAAACCTTACACTGCACAGCATATTGTGACAACACGGGATCAGACGCTGCAGCACAAATCTTTTATCAACCATTCCTGCACCAGAAACATCAATTGATGATCGAAAAAATCTTTATCGGACCCGAAGGGATAGCGGCAGGGGTTGAATTATCCTCCCACAGTCAGAGCTTGTTTAGGGTTAAAGGGAGCGTTCCACACTGCACCCTTGCGGTTGCAGGCACACATAAACCCCAGGATTTAGGACAGATGGTTAAAAGAATGCAAGGATCCCCAGTACAAGAGGAATGGCACACACGTAATGGAACTTTGGGGCAACATGAAAAGGGGGGAGGCTATTCTGTCAAGTTGAATGGGAAAGTATACTTCGATGCTGTCTTAGAAGAAAGGATGCTCTCAGCCACTAGCTTCCCAGTACGACAAAGCACAGCAGAGCTTCTTGCTAAAGTTCCAGAACAACTATGGTCTACACACGCTAATGAAGTAGGGAGGATGCTTACTGCACAACCCTATAAGGTAGCAATCAATTCAACCGCCCCGCTCCCCAAGAAGCCCCAATACCCCTTGTCCCCAGCCGCAGAACAAGGTATTGAGCCAGTCATTAAGTCCCTGCTGGCCCAGGGAGTAATCGTTCCAACTAGAAGTCCATGTAACACACCGATCTTTCCGGTGCAGAAGCCCAATAGTGACAAATGGAGATTTGTCCAAGACCTACGAGCCGTGAATCATTCGGTATTCCCAACTTATCCAGTGGTACCCAACCCGGCAATTATACTTGCCAGTATTCCGGCATCATCAACGTATTACACAGTAGTTGATCTGTGTTCAGCATTTTTCTCAATACCTATTCACCCAGAGTCTCAATTCCTGTTTGCCTTCACGTATAAAGGACGCCAATATACGTGGACAAGACTCCCGCAGGGATTTACCGAGAGCCCTACCATATTCTCACAATGCCTAAAGAGGGATCTGGAAGATGTAATTTTACCAGCAGGTTCTACACTTGTGCAGTATGTTGACGACTTATTGCTCGCCTCACCCTCCAAATTGGCCTGCGAAACGGACTCCCTTGTGTTATTAAAAGCTCTGGCCTCGAAAGGACACAAGGTGTCAAAGGCAAAGTTACAATTTGTCTCAGAAAAGGTTCGGTATCTAGGGCACGAATTGGTCAGGGATACGAGACAATTGACACAAGACCGAGTAAAAGCAATCTGCTCTGCCCCACTACCATTAACCAAGAGAGAAATGAAACACCTCCTCGGCATGACAGGATACTGCCGGCAATGGGTTATGAGTTATTCCGAGATCGTTAGACCACTGTTAGACATGTCCATGCCCGCACTACCAGAGAAGTTGATTTGGAATGAGGTATCCCGGAATGCTTTTCAGAACCTTAAACAGTCCCTCACTTCAGCACCCGCCTTGGGATTACCAGATTACACTAAGCTATTCAACTTATTTGTGCATCACAAGTCGGGTTTTGCACAATCTGTTTTGACTCAGTTACATGGGGACAGGCAGCGACCGGTAGCATATTTCAGTACCCAACTAGACCCAGTGGCACGCGGACTACCAGGATGTCTTCCTTCGTTGGCAGCAGCTTATTATGCTATGCAACAGGCTCAGACAATAACTCTAAATCATCAGACCATTTTATATATCCCACACTCTGTCGAGATTTTACTTACTAAATGTGCCACCCAACACCTAACCTCCGCAAGAACCACTAAATACGAGGTCGAACTGTTATCAAATCCGAACCTTGTCATCAAAAGATGTACTACCTTAAATCCAGCCACTCTACTCCCCACGGAAGACGACGGCGAACCCCATTCATGTGAAATGGTAACCGAATTAGTGACTAAACCACGTATCAATCTAACAGATGTACCAATGTGTAACCCTGAGCTAGTGTACTATGTTGACGGATCAGCCTTACGAAATGATAGGGGCCAACCTAGAGCGGCTTATGCAATTGTAACTCAGTTTAATGTTGTCGAAACAGCCTCTCTTCCAGACTCCTTTTCAGCCCAACAAGCCGAATTGTTTGCGTTAACTCGAGCCTGTATTCTGGCTGAAGGACACACAGTTAATATCTACACTGACTCCAGGTATGCTTTTGGGGTATCACATGACTATGGACAAATTTGGAAGATTCGCGGGTACCTGACTTCTTCAGGAACCCCTATCAAAAATGCAGAACAAGTGGAAAATCTCCTGCGAGCCATTCAATGCCCCTTAAAACTTGCCATTATCAAATGCCAAGCACATACAGGCCAGTCGAATGAGGTGGCACTCGGGAATGCCAGAGCTGATAATGCAGCTAAGTCAGCAGCTCTGTCGAAAGGGGGGATGCAGGTGTCATTGTTCCCACTAAGGAAAAATAATTGCTCAGACCCGCCACCCACTATTAATGACGTGCTGGCCTTTCAGACACAGGCCAGTACGGAGGAGGTGGTGACCTGGACGAAGGATCAATGTTATAAAAATCCAGAAGGAATATGGGTTCACCATGACGGCCGCGTGGTGGCCCCTAGATCCTTACTTCCATGGATTGCCCGATGTGTTCATACATTCACACATGCAGGCAAAGGGGGATTGGCAGATTATATTTTGGCAACTTGGTATGCACCAGGTATTTCGGCAATTGCAAAACAAATCTGTGAAAATTGTGTTACCTGTCAGACAATGAATCCGGGTAAGACGGAAAAAGTAGAATCTGCCTCCCACCCAAATCCAATCGGGCCTTTTGTACATTTACAAATGGATTTTATTGAATTACCTATGTGTATGGGATTCAAGTATGTATTAGTTATTGTAGATGTGTTCTCTAGATGGATTGAAGCCTTTCCATGTAAAAAGGCCGATGCCACTACTGTTGCTAAATGTTTGTTAAAAGAAATTGTACCGCGCTTCGGAATCCCTGCTAAGCTTTCCAGTGATAACGGGTCACATTTCACGGGAACTGTCATAAGAGAAATGTGTAAAGCTTTACAGATTAATCAACGTTTTCATTGCAGTTATCATCCACAATCAGCTGGACTTGTTGAAAGATATAATGGAATGCTTAAAAATAAGCTGGCAAAACTATGCAATGACACTGGACTGAAATGGACAGAACTGCTGCCCTTAGCTTTGATGGTAATGCGATCTGCAACCAACAGAACAACAGGCTTGTCACCACATGAGATAGTTATGGGACGTCCCCAACGACTACCTTTTACAGCACCATTTACTGCAAAACAGATGGACATCCACAAAATGGAGGAAAATATGTTGAATTATTGTATTGCACTAACCAAATGTATTTCCAGCTTTCATTCACAGGTAAAGGAAGCCCAAGTCAAGCCAGCGGAAGGGAAGTGTCATAACCTGGAGCCAGGGGAATTCGTTTACATCAAGATTTTTAAAAGGAAAAGCAGTCTACAGCCAAGATTCGAAGGACCATACCAGGTCCTGCTGGCGACCAATACTGCAATCAAGGTAAAGGAAAGACCAACATGGATCCACGCATCCCATTGCAAACGGGCACCCGACCAGGAGGAAGGGACGAAGGAATCAGAGGAACAGAAAAAGGAAGACTGAATAAAGAACTGTATGGACTATGGGGACTGATGGTGCTGGGATTGACAGGGTTTTACTTCACATTATTGATTACACCATGGGTACAGACCCACCAGCGAAGGGAATTGCACGTAAACGTATTTATGGCACTGAGTTATAGGTATGCTCAAGAAAGAAACTTGTCGAGTTGTTGGATATGTTCCCATGTACCTGTCCACTCCAGGGGGGTATTCCCCTGAGATCTGTCCCCTTTAACGAATCAGAAATGGTAGAATGGTTGACAGTGCAAAACAGGACAAAACTAACTAAGGGGCCAGAAACAAAGGAGCAAACAGAATGGAGGTCGGCAGGGTATAATCTTACAGCCTTCCAGGGATGGTACCAGCCCAATTATGATAATAACCATCAGCCTCCCTTCCTAAGCATTACTCCCAGAATAGGAAATCCTGAGGGTATAATATGCCTAGTGAGTAATGAAACTAAAAGAAATGGAAATGGAGAGACTGTACAAGATCAGAATGGATTGAGTTGTCCTTGTGAAGGACAAAATGGGGGAATGTGGAAATGTATTTTTATCTAAGCTGATACCATACGGTATTTGTGTGCCTTTTGATTAAAATGGAGTCCTGGCCCTTCCAGAACTTTCTGCATTTTAGCAGCCAGCTTATTATGAACAGCTAAACCTGCTGTTAGATGGCTGATGGTTATCAGACAGCTAGGAGACAAGTCATGCTGAGACAAGTAACCCCCCCATGGTGCTCTCCTATTGTCTACACTACAGGAGTTCCATGTCACCCCACCCTTATCTTCTAGCCATTATCTCTTTCCTTTACCTCATCCATTTGAAGCAAACAGGTAAACTGACCAGGAAATGGGATAATCCTGATACAATACAAGACAGGTGATAGCCCATTACCTATGACTCATGGAGTAATGGCCGTTTGGCTTTCTGATAACCCTGACAAAAGGAAATATGTTGACACCATTTCAGTCCAGGATATAGTAATTAACTCTTTATCTGTATTCACTGACTGTGAGACAGAGCAATACACAGGGAGAGGCCAGAACTTGGGTTTTACTGTATAAATATCTTGTGAAGCTGTACCATTGCGGAGGTTTCATTTTAGCCCTTGACTGAGTGAAACTTACCCCTTGCGAGCAAGTAAATTAAAAGGGAAACTTCCATCGGAGCTGTAAGTGTCGGAGTCATTCTTTTCTGAGGTCGAGATTTCGACACCATGCAGTACACAGTTTTTTTACTAGGGACAGCAGAGGATCTTGGCTGGTCCAAGTCCTAATCTGGCGGGTCGTGACAGGTGATTTATCATTTTCAAACTCTTCCATGACCATCAACAAGTCTGCAGGCTGCTCCACCATTAACAAGTTTGTAGGCTGCGCCATTTCCACCCCCGTGGTGGGCAATGGTAGCCGACTGAGAGCATCCGCACAGTTCTCGGTGCCTGGCCTGTGGCGGATGGTATAGTTATACGCTAATAGCGCGAGTGCCCACCTTTGTATACAGGCTGAGGCATTAGTATTTATCCCCTTGTTTTCAGCAAACAGGGATGTGAGGGGCTTGTGATCGGTTTCCAGCTCAAATTTGAGGCCAAACAGGTACTGATGCATTTGCTTTACCCCGAACACACACGCTAATGCCTCTTTCACACCCGACTCCGTACGACGACGCATCATATGCTAGCACAAGTCTTTTACACGGGTTATACAATACAAGCAGCTTGTTGGAGCATAAAATGTTTCGGGCTTTCTCAAAAGCAATTTTTTTTTCCCATACCCAGTTCTCACCTTTACGCAATAACACATGTAGGGCTCTAAGAGGGTGCTTAACCCCGGTAGGAAGTTACCAAAATAGTTGAGGAGTCCCAGGAACGACCGCAGCTCCGTGACGTTCTGTGGCCTGGGCATGTTCCTGATAGCCTCTGTGGGCCGAATGCCACCCGCCGCGATCTTTCTCCCCAAAAACTCCACTTCTGTTGCCATGAAGATGCATCTCGACCTCTTCAGCCACAGCCCTACGCGATCCAGTCGCTGGAGGACCTCCTCCAGGTTTTGTAGGTGCTCGGCGGTGTCCCGACCCGTGACCAATATGTTGTCCTGAAAGACCACCGTGTGTGGTACCGACTTGAGTAGGCTCTCCATGTTTCTCTGGAAGATCGCTGGAGCCGACCGAATTCCAAACGGGCATCTGTTGTAGATCAACAGTCCCTTGTGCGTGTTGATGCAGGTGAGGCCCTTCGAAGACTCCTCCAGCTCCTGCGTCATGTAGGCCGAAGTCAGGTCGAGCTTGGTGAACGTCTTGCCTCCTGCCAACGTTGCAAATAGGTCGTCTGCCTTAGGTAGCGGGTATTGGTCCTGTAGCGAGAAACGATTAATAGTTACTTTATAATCGCCGCAAATCCTGAGCGTGCCATCACTTTTGAGTACTGGAACAATGGGCTGGCCCACTCGCTGAATTCCACTGGGGAGATGATGCCCTCGTGTTGCAGCCTGTCCAGCTCGATTTCCACTCTCTCCCTCATCATGTGAGGTACCGCTCGCGCCTTGTGGTGAATGGGTCGTGCCTCTGGGACCAAGTGGATCCGCACCTTCGCCCCGGAAAAGTTTCCAATGCCTGGCTCAAAAAGGGAAGGAAATTTGTTAAGAACCTGGGTACATGAGGCCTCATCGACATGTGATAGCGCTCGAATGTCATCCCAGCTCCAGCGGATTTTGCCCAGCCAGCTCCTTCCAAGCAGTGTGGGGCCATCGCCCGGGACAATCCAGAGTGGCAGTTCGTGCACCGTGCCCTCGTAGGTGACCTTGACCATGGCGCTGCCCAGGACAGTGATGAGCTCTTTGGTGCACATTCTCAGTTTCGTGTGGATGGGGCTCAGGGCTGGTCTGAATACCTTGTTGTACCAGTCTCTCAAACATCTTTTTACTCATGATGGATTGGCTAGCGCCAGTGTCCAATTCCATGGCTACGGGTAAGTCATTCAATTTTACGTTTAGCATTATAGGTGGACATTTCGTCGAAAATGTGTGCACCCCGTGTACTTCAGCATCTGCCTCCTCTCTGAGGCTCGAAATTGCTTTGATCCACCATGGACCGATCTTCCTCTGCCACGTGGTGGTTAGCAGGTTTTGCAGAGCTTGCAGCTCGTCTGCAAGCTCGTTGGAGGTGCCCCATTGTTCCACAGCTCTTGCAAACATACCCTTTGAAGCGGCATGAATAGGCTGAATGGAAGCCTGCACAACGCCAACAAGGTGTGAATTGCCTTGCGTTCATCCTTTGTTGGGGACTCTGAGTCATCTAGGTCACCTGAGGCCTGCTGGCAGTTGCAGACTCATGGGTTCTGCCCTGTACATTTCTGCTCGCAAACAGAATTAATTAATTCCAGTTAATTTATGAACATTGCGAACACTTGTGTGCTGAGAGATTTGTTTGGTGTTATCACTGGTGGACATAAGCGCCTGTGCTATCGCAATGGCCTTACTGAGGGTCGGTGTCTCTACAGTCAAAAGTTTTCGTAGGATGGTCTCGTGGCCAATGCCCAGTACAAAACAGTCTCTGAACGTTTGCTCCAGGTAGCCATCAAACTCACATTGTCCTACAAGTCGCCTTAGCTCAGCGACATAGCTCGCCACTTCCTGACCTTCAGATCGCTGGTACGTGTAGAACCGATACCTCGCCATCAGCACACTCTCCCTCGGGTTAAGATGCTCCCGAACCAGTGTACACAGCTCCTCATACGACTTATCTGTGGGTTTCACCGGAGCCAGAAGATTCTTCATGAGGCTGTAGGTCGGTGCCCCGCAGACTGTGAGGAGGACCGCTCTCCTTTTTGCAGCGCTTCCTTCTCCGTCCAGCTCGTTGGCTACAAAGTACTGTTCTAGCCGTTCAACATAGGCTTCCCAGTCCTCACCCTCTGAGAACTTCTCCAGGATGCCCACAGTTTGCTGCATCTTTGCGTTGGATTCGTATACTCGTCGCCAGTTATTGTGTTCCTAACACAGATGAGGCTGCACACAGGGAGGTTAAAGTAACAGTGACCTCAGTCTTTATTAAGACACTCCAGAGTGTGGAACAGGCCTTAGGGGCCGGCTTATATACAGTGTTCCCAAGGGATGCTGGGATCCCTTGGGACTTCAGGGGATGCGCTCCCTGGTGGCGGAAGATGGGAGTACATGCTTTACAGATACACAACAGTCCGCATAGAAACATAGAAAATAGGTGGAGTAGGCCATTCGGCCCTTGGAGCCTGCACCGCCATTCAATGAGTTCATGACTGAACATGCAACTTCAATACCCCATTCCTGCTTTCTCGCCATACCCCTTGATCCCCCTAGTAGTAAGGACTACATCTAACTCCTTTTTGAATATATTTAGTGAACTGGTCTCAACAACTTTCTGTGGTGGAGAATTCCACAGGTTCACCACTCTCTGGGTGAAGAAGTTTCTCCTCATCTCGGTCCTAAATGGCTTACCCCTTATCCTTAGACTGTGACCCCTGGTTCTGGACTTCCTCTACATTGGGAAAATTTTTCCTGCATCTAACCTGTCTAAACCCGTCAGAATTTTATACGTTTCTATAAGATCCCCTCTCATTCTTCTGAACTCCAGTGAATACAAGCCCAGTTGATTCAGTCTTTCTTGATAGGTCAGTCCCGCCATCCCAGGAATCAGTCTGGTGAACCTTCGCTGCACTCCATCAATAGCAAGAATGTCCTTCCTCAAGTTAGGAGATCAAAACTGAACACAATATTCCAGGTGTGGCCTCACCAAGGCCCTGTACAACTGTAGCAACACCTCCCTGCCCCTGTACTCAAATCCCCTCGCTATGAAGGCCAACATGCCATTTGCTTTCTTAACCGCCTGCTGTACCTGCATGCCAACTTTCAATGACTGATGTACCATGACAGCCAGGTCTCGTTGCACCTTCCCTTTTCCTAATCTGTCACCATTCAGATAATATTCTGTCTCTCTGTTTTTACCACCAAAGTGGATAACCTCACATTTATCCACATTATACTTCATCTGCCATGCATTTGCCCACTCACCTAACCTATCCAAGTCACTCTGCAGCCTCATAGCATCCTCCTCGCAGCTCACACTGCCACCCAACTTAGTGTCATCCGCAAATTTGGAGATACTGCATTTAATCCCCTCGTCTAAATCATTAATGTACAGTGTAAACAGCCGGGGCCCCAGCACAGAACCTTGCGGTACCCCACGAGTCACTGCCTGCCATTCTGAAAAGTACCCATTTACTCCTACTCTTTGCTTCCTGTCTGACAACCAGTTCTCAATCCACGTCAGCACACTACCCCCAATCCCATGTGCTTTAACTTTGCACGTTAATCTCTTGTGTGGAACCTTGTCGAAAGCCTTCTGAAAGTCCAAATATACCACATCAACTGGTTCTCCCTTGTCCACTCTACTAGAAACAGGGACTGTGGTTCTCGTATTGGACTGTTCAGTCACCTAAGGACTCACTTTTAGAGTGGAAGCAAGTCTTCCTCGATTCCGAGGGACTGCCTATGATAATGATGATGTTGATGATTCTTTGTTACATACGGAAACCAAAACTGTACGCAGTACTCCAGGTGTGGCCTCACCAATACCCTGTGCAGTTGTAGCCCTGTAGGTTACGGCACTTCGAGCACACATCCAGATGTGGTTAGGGTTTCTGCCTCTACCACCCTTTCAGGCAGTGAGTTCCCCCCCAGACCCCCATCACAAGACGTTCCCCCTCAAATCCCCTCGAAACCTCCCCCCAATTACTTTCAATCTCTGCCCCCTGGATGTTGACCCCTCTGCCCAGGGAAACAGGTCCGTCCTATCCCCTCTATCCAGGACCCTCATCATTTTATACACCTCAATCAGGTCTCCCCTCAGCCTCCTCTGTTCCAAAGAAAACAACCCCAGCCTCTCCAATCTTTCCTCATCGCTAAAAATCTCCAGTCCCGGCAACGTCCTGGTAAATCTCCTCTGTACCCTCTCCAGTACAACATCCTGGTAAATCTCCTCTGTACCCTCTCCAGTACAACATCCTGGTAAATCTCCTCTGTACCCTCTCCAGTACAACATCCTGGTAAATCTCCTCTGTACCCTCTCCAGTACAACATCCTGGTAAATCTCCTCTGTACACTCTCCAGTGCAACATCCTGGTAAATCTCCTCTGTACCCTCTCTAGTGCAACATCCTGGTAAATCTCCTCTGTACCCTCTCCAGTGCAACATCCTGGTAAATCTCCTCTGTACCCTCTCCAGTGCAACATCCTGGTAAACCACCTCTGTACCCTCTCTAGTGCAACATCCTGGTAAATCTCCTCTGTACCCTCTCTAGTGCAACATCCTGGTAAATCTCCTCTGTACCCTCTCCAGTGCAACATCCTGGTAAATCTCCTCTGTACCCTCTCCAGTGCAACACCTTGGTAAATCGCCTCTGTACCCTCTCCAGTGCAACATCCTGGTAAATCTCCTCTGTACCCTCTCTAATGCAACATCCTGGTAAATCTCCTCTGTACCCGCTCGAGTGCAACATCCTGGTAAATCTCCTCTGCACCCTCTCCAGTGTAACATCCTGGGAAATCTCCTCTGTACCCTCTCTAGTGCAACATCCTGGTAAATCTCCTCTGTAACCTCTCTAGTGCAACATCCTGGTCAATCTACTCTTTACCCTCTCCAGTGCAACATCCTGGTAAATCTCCTCTGTACCCTCTCCAGTGCAACATCCTGGTAAATCTCCTCTGTACCCTCTCTAGTGCAACACCCTGGTAAATCTCCTCTGTACCCTCTCCAGTGCAACATCCTGGTAAATCTCCTCTGTACCCTCTCCAGTGCAACATCCTGGTAAATCTCCTCTGTACCCTCTCTAGTGCAACATCCTGGTAAATCTCCTCTGTACCCTCTCCAGTGCAACATCCTGGTAAATCTCCTCTGCACCCTCTCTAGTGCAACACCCTGGTAAATCTCCTCTGTACCCTCTCCAGTGCAACATCCTGGTAAATCTCCTCTGTACCCTCTCCAGTGCAACATCCTGGTAAATCTCCTCTGTACCCTCTCCAGTGCAACATCCTGGTAAATCTCCTCTGTACCCTCTCCAGTGCAACATCCTGGTAAATCTCCTCTGTACCCTCTCCAGTGCAACATCCTGGTAAATCTCCTCTGTACCCTCTCCAGTGCAACATCCTGGTAAATCTCCTCTGTACCCTCTCCAGTGCAACATCCTGGTAAATCTCCTCTGTACCCTCTCCAGTGCAACATCCTGGTAAATCTCCTCTGTACCCTCTCTAGTGCAACACCCTGGTAAATCTCCTCTGTACCCTCTCCAGTGCAACATCCTGGTAAATCTCCTCTGTACCCTCTCCAGTGCAACATCCTGGTAAATCTCCTCTGTACCCTCTCTAGTGCAACATCCTGGTAAATCTCCTCTGTACCCTCTCCAGTGCAACATCCTGGTAAATCTCCTCTGCACCCTCTCTAGTGCAACACCCTGGTAAATCTCCTCTGTACCCTCTCCAGTGCAACATCCTGGTAAATCTCCTCTGTACCCTCTCCAGTGCAACATCCTGGTAAATCTCCTCTGTACCCTCTCCAGTGCAACATCCTGGTAAATCTCCTCTGTACCCTCTCTAGTGCAACATCCTGGTAAATCTCCTCTGTACCCTCTCTAGTGCAACACCCTGGTAAATCTCCTCTGTACCCTCTCTAGTGCAACATCCTGGTAAATCTCCTCTGTACCCTCTCCAGTGCAATCACATCCTTCCTGTAATGTGGTGACCAGAACTGCACGCAGTACTCCAGCTGCGGCCTGCCTAGGGTTTTATAGAGTTCGAGCATAACCTCCCTGCCGTGACTCCCTCCCCTGTCCACCCCATAGGCTCCTGACTCAGTATTGATCGATTAGGGGGGGGGGCGGGAGGCATTTGATCCGATATTCCCCCCACCACCGACCAGGCTCACCATTTAGCAGCTGTTGAATACGGTCGAGGGCACTGTTCTGTCCCAGCAGCAAACTGCCCAGAATCCACGTCAAACCCACGGTCAGAAGTATCACCACGATCCTGAGTGGCCCTGGGATCGAGAGAGGGGGAGAGGGGGAGAGAGAGTCAAGTCACTCCGAAACCCAAGTACCCCAGTGTTATACAGTGACAGACCTGTACCCACCAGTACTGTACCCCAGTGTTATACAGTGACAGACCTGTACCCACCAGTACTGTACCCCAGTGTTATACAGTGACAGACCTGTACCCACCAGTACTGTACCCCAGTGTTATACAGTGACGGACCTGTACCCACCAGTACTGTACCCCAGTGTTATACAGTGACAGACCTGTACCCACCAGTACTGTACCCCAGTGTTATACAGTGACAGACCTGTACCCACCAGTACTGTACCCCAGTGTTATACAGTGACAGACCTGTACCCCCCAGTACTGTACCCCAGTGTTATACAGTGACAGACCTGTACCCACCAGTACTGTACCCCAGTGTTATACAGTGACAGACCTGTACCCACCAGTACTGTACCCCAGTGTTATAGTGACAGACCTGTACCCACCAGTACTGTACCCCAGTGTTATACAGTGACAGACCTGTACCCACCAGTACTGTACCCCAGTGTTACAGTGACAGACCTGTACCCACCAGTACTGTACCCCAGTGTTATACAGTGACAGACCTGTACCCACCAGTACTGTACCCCAGTGTTATACAGTGACAGACCTGTACCCACCAGTACTGTACCCCAGTGTTATACAGTGACAGACCTGTACCCACCAGTACTGTACCCATGTTATACAGTGACAGACCTGTACCCACCAGTACTGTACTCCAGTGTTATAGTGACAGACCTGTACCCACCAGTACTGTACCCCAGTGTTATACAGTGACAGACCTGTACCCACCAGTACTGTACCCCAGTGTTATACAGTGACAGACCTGTACCCACCAGTACTGTACCCCAGTGTTATACAGTGACAGACCTGTACCCACCAGTACTGTACCCCAGTGTTATACAGTGACAGACCTGTACCCACCAGTACTGTACCCCAGTGTTATACAGTGACAGACCTGTACCCACCAGTACTGTACCCCAGTGTTATACAGTGACAGACCTGTACCCACCAGTACTGTACCCCAGTGTTATACAGTGACAGACCTGTACCCACCAGTACTGTACCCGTGTTATACAGTGACAGACCTGTACCCACCAGTACTGTACTCCAGTGTTATAGTGACAGACCTGTACCCACCAGTACTGTACCCCAGTGTTATACAGTGACAGACCTGTACCCACCAGTACTGTACCCCAGTGTTATACAGTGACAGACCTGTACCCACCAGTACTGTACCCTAGTGTTATACAATGACAGACCTGTACCCACCAGTACTGTACCCCAGTGTTATACAGTGACAGACCTGTACCCACCAGTACTGTACCCCAGTGTTATACAGTGACAGACCTGTACCCACCAGTACTGTACCCCAGTGTTATACAGTGACAGACCTGTACCCACCAGTACTGTACCCCAGTGTTATACAGTGACAGACCCGTACCCACCAGTACTGTACCCCAGTGTTATACAGTGACAGACCTGTGCCCACCAGTACTGTACCCCGGTGTTATACAGTGACAGACCTGTACCCACCAGTACTGTACCCCAGTGTTATACAATGACAGACCTGTACCCACCAGTACTGTACCCCAGTGTTATACAGTGACAGACCTGTACCCACCAGTACTGTACCCCAGTGTTATACAGTGACAGACCTGTACCCACCAATACTGTACCCCAGTGTTATACAGTGACAGACCCATAACCACCAGTACTTTGCTCGGGAGTAAAATATTTTCTCACCTGCCAATCTCATGGTGGTACAGGGACCAGCAGCGAAGGGCGGGAACAGATAGCCAACCTGTAAGGGCACAGAGAGTCGGTTAAAGGGGCAGAGGGGGGCGTCGAGCCGACAGCCACCGGTCATGTGCGTCGGTACCCCAATCTCCGGAGATTCCGGTCAGCCGACCGGATGAGGGTCGTGCCGGCCACTCGGCTATTCGACTTCAGTCGGCACCACGCCCAGTCCAATCCCGCCACTCGAGGTTCACGCAGTATCCAGCCGGACGGGGAGGGCGGTGGTGGGACCAGACAGGCTATTCGACTGCAGGAGGGGTGGGGCACCGCAGAGCATTCCGTCCGCGGCCGCACCCAATGAACCCGCGTTGATATTCGGCCGCGTCAGGCCCCGCAGCTCAACTCTCCCGCGTTTACCAAGTCCACCTGCACTCCCCCCACCCCCAGGCAGGATAGTCGGCAGCAAGAGGCAGCACCGGCTTCCTACATTCTTGCCTTCCACCCCAATACCCAAAGAATCCACCCCCCCGCCCGCTGCTGCAGGACATTCAGCTACTGTGTGTGGGGAAGGGAGGGGTCTGTTTTCTCTCTGAGGGGAGGGACAGCCCCCTCACTCCTTCCCCTCCCCCCAAACCCCTCTTCACTCTTTCCCCTCCCCCCAAACCCCCCTCACTTCTCCCCCCAAAACCCCCTCACTCCCCCCTCCACCCCCAAAACCCCCGCACTCCCCCCTCCACCCCCAAACCCCCCTCACTCCCAAACCCCCCTCACGCCCCCCCCACCCCCAAACCCCCCTCACGCCCCCACCACACCCAAACCCCCCTCACTCCCAAACCTCCCTCACCCAAACCCCCCTCACTCCCAAACCTCCCTCACCCAAACCCCCCTCACTCCCAAACCTCCCTCACCCAAACCCCCCTCACTCCCAAACCTCCCTCACCCCCAAACCTCCCTCCCAAACCTCCCTCACCCCCAAACCTCCCTTACTCCCCCCCATCCCCAAACCTCCCTCACCCCCAAACCTCCCTCACCCAAACCCCCCTCACTCCCAAACCTCCCTCACTCCTAAACCTCCCTCACCCCCAAACCTCCCTCACCCCCAAACCTCCCTCACCCCCAAACCTCCCTCCCAAACCTCCCTCACTCCCCCCCAAACCTCCCTCACCCCCAAACCTCCCTCACCCCCAAACCTCCCTCACTCCCCCCCATCCCCAAACCTCCCTCACCCCCAAACCTCCCTCACTCCCCCCATCCCCAAACCTCCCTCACTCCCCCCCATCCCCAAACCTCCCTCACTCCCCCCCCATCCCCAAACCTCCCTCACTCCCCCCATCCCCAAACCTCCCTCACTCCCCCCCCATCCCCAAACCTCCCTCACTCCCCCCCATCCCCAAACCTCCCTCACTCCCCCCCATCCCCAAACCTCCCTCACCCCCAAACCTCCCTCACTCCCCCCATCCCCAAACCTCCCTCACTCCCCCCCCACACCCAAACCTCCCTCACTCCCCCCCATCCCCAAACCTCCCTCACTCCCCCCCATCCCCAAACCTCCCTCACTCCCCCCCCACACCCAAACCTCCCTCACTCCCCCCCCATCCCCAAACCTCCCTCACTCCCCCCCCATCCCCAAACCTCCCTCACTCCCCCCCATCCCCAAACCTCCCTCACTCCCCCCCCACACCCAAACCCCCCTCACTCCCCCCCACCCCCAAACCTCCCTTACGCCCCCCCACCCCCAGGCAGGATATTTCAGCTACAGGAGGTAACACAAACCCTGTGAATACCTCTCCCCAGAACCCCCTCACTCCCTCCCTCTCTCTCTCTCTTACCAACCACCTACCCCTCGGCTACAGGAGGCAGCACACACCCTGTAAATAGCTCTGAGTGTGTGGGGTGGGTGGACTCTCCTCTCTCTCTGGGGTTTGTGACAGCCCCCTCACTCTCCCACTAGCCCCAGAACCCCCTCCCTCTCTCTTACCAACCTCCTACCCCTAGGCAGGACATTCGGCTACAGGAGGCAGCACGCACCCTGTAAATAGCTCTGTGTGTGGGGTGGGTGGATTCTCCTTTCTGTCACGGGGGTTGGGACAGAGCCCCCTCACTCCCTCACCCCCTCACCCCCTCACCCCCTCACTCCCCCACTCCCCCACTCCCCAGACAGCCCGCGCCTCACTGACCTGCTCCGCCGCCGCGGGAAGTGACGCTCCGCGCGCCCGCCCCCCCGCCACCCAGGCGGTAGGCCCCGCCCCCGCCCATTGGCCGGCTGCCTTCCTCCTCCCGCGCCCATTGGCCGGCTGCCTCCGCGAGGGTGGAGGGGGCGGTGTCCGAGCGGAGGGGGCGGTGTCCGGGCTCCTTGGCGTCACAAAGGGAGCTCCTGCAGTGGGCGCGGCCAGGGGGCGCAGCCAATCACAGTGCGGGGCCAGGCTAGAGCCAATCAGGCAGCAGGGGGGGGGCGGGGCCTGTCTTAAAGGGGTCAATTAGGGTTCAATGGGGATTATTGGGGGTGAATAGGGATTATTGGGGTAAATGGGGGTTATTGGGATTTAATGGGGATTATTGGGGTAAATGTGGATTATTGGGGTTTAATGGGGATTATTGGGATTTAATGGGGATTATTGGGGGTCAATGGGGATTGTTGGGGTAAATGGGGGTTATTGGGGTTTAATGGGGATTATTGGGGGTCAATGGGGATTGTTGGGGTAAATGGGGGTTATTGGGGTTTAATGGGGATTATTGGGGATTATTGGGGATCAATCTGTGTCATTGGTGTTTAATGTACATCATACAATCGTACAGGACCGGAGGCCATTCAGGCCATCGTGTCCTGTCTCGGAGAGCAATCCATTCACAAATTGTATTTATATAGCGCCATTAATGTAGAGAAACGTCCCACGGTGCTTCACAGGAGAATTATGTGGCAAAGAATTTGACACCGAGCCACAAAAGGAGAAATTGGGGCAGGTGACAAAAAGCTTGTACAAAGAGATAGGTTTTAAGGAGGAAAGAAAGGCTGAAAGGTTTCGAAAGGGAGTTCCAGAGCTTGGGGCCCAGGCAACAGAAGGCACGACCACCGATGGTGGAGCGATTATAATCAGGGATGGTCAGGGGGGCAGAATTAGAGGAGTGCAGAGATCTCGGGGGGTTGTGGGGTTGGAGGGGGTTACAGAGATAGGGAGGGGTGTAGGGGCTGGAGGGGGTTATAGAGATAGGGAGGGATGTAGGGGCTGAAGGAGGTTACAGAGATAGGGAGGGGTGCAGGGGCTGGAGGAGGTTACAGAGATAGGGAGGAGTGTAGGGACTGAAGGAGGTTACAGAGATAGGGAGGGGTGTAGGGGCTGAAGGAGGTTACAGAGATAGGGAGGGGTATTGGGGCTGGCGGAGGTTACAGAGATAGGGAGGGGTGTAGGGGCTGGAGGGGGTTACAGAGATAGGGAGGGGTGTCGGGGCTGGAGGAGGTTAGAGAGATAGGGAGGGGTGTAGGGGCTGGAGGAGGTTACAGAGATAGGGAGGGGTGTAGGGGCTGGAGGAGGTTACAGAGATAGGGAGAGGTGTAGGGGCTGGAGGGGGTTACAGAAATAGGGAGAGGTGTAGGGGCTGGAGGAGGTTACAGAGATAGGGAGGGGTGTAGGGGCTGGAGGGGGTTCCAGAGATAGGGAGATGTGTAGGGGCTGGAGGAGGTTACAGAGATAGGGAGGGGGCGAGGGCCATGGAGGGATTTGAAAACATGGTTGACAATTTTGAAATTGAGGCATTGCTTAACCAGGAGCCAATATAGGGGGTGATGGGTGAGCGGGACTCGGTGCGAGTTAGGACATTGGAGCGCCGCACTGTCGGAGGGGCAGGACATTGGAGCGCCGCACTGTCGGAGGGGCGGTACTGAGGGAGCGCCGCACTGTAGGAGGGGCGGTACTGAGGGAGCGCCGCACTGTCGGAGGGGCGGTACTGAGGGAGCCCCGCACTGTCGGAGGGGCGGTACTGAGGGAATACCGCACTGTTGGAGGGGCTGTACTGAGGGAGCCTCGCACTGTCGGAGGGTTGGTACTGAGGGAGCCCTGCACTGTCGGAGGGGCAGTACTGAGGGAGCCCCGCACTGTCGGAGGGGCGGTACTGAGGGAGTGCCGCACTGTCGGAGGGGCAGTACTGAGGGAGCGCCGCACTGTCGGAGGGGCAGTACTGAGGGAGCGCCGCACTGTCGGAGGTGTCATCCGCAAATTTAGAAATTGTGTTCTTGATTCCAAAGTCTAAATCATTGATATAAATTGTGAACAACGGTGGTCCCAGCACTGATCCTTGTGGAACACCACTGCCCACCTTCTGCCCCTGTGAATAGCTGCCCTTTACCCCCACTCTCTGCTTTCTGTCTTGGGGTCAGCTAGCGATTCATTCTGCTACTTGTCCCCTGACTCTGCATTCTCCCACCTAAGTGTTGTGTATGTATAATATAAATATACTCCCTGTAAACTCAGTGTACAGTAACATAAGACAACTGTATGTACCTTCACACTGTATACACTATGCCTTCACCACAAGAGGGCGCAACTGGTGGAGACCTAGAGGTCACCTGTACACGACAGGTATAAAATGGAGCTCACCTCACTGTACCCTCACTCAGGAGCTGCAATAAATGGACTAAGGCCACCACAGTTCCAGTACAATATCTTACCTCGTGGAGTCATTACTGGAGTGCTTACAGACACAATAATAAGAACAAAAGAAACAGGGGCAGGAGTCGGCCATTCGGCCCCTCGAGCCCGCTCCGCCATTCAATAAGATCGCGGCTGATCTGATCTTGGGCTCAGCTCCACTTCCCCGCCCGCCCCTTCACTCTCTTATCGCTCAAAAATCTGTCTATCTCCACCTTAAATATATTGAATGACCCAGCCCCCCACAGCTCTCTGGGGCAGAGAATTCCACAGATTCACCAGAAGCAATTCCTCCTCATCTCCGTCCTAAATGGGCGGCCCCTTATTCTGAGACTATGTGCCCCCTAGTTCTAGATTCCCCCATTGACTTTGTTCGCCAGTCCATTGTGGGTTATCGAAACCAAGGCCTTTTGAACATCTAAATATATTACATCTACTGCATTACCCTTGTCTACCCTCTCTGTTACCTCTTCAAAAAATTCAATGAGGTTGGTCAAGCAAAACTTTCCCTTTTGAAAAACAGGTTTAGCATGACTTCTCTACTGTTCAATTCCCTCCTGTATGGCTCAGAGACGTGGCCCATATACAACAGACACCTCAAGTCGCTGGAGAAATACCACCAACGATGTCTCCGCGAGATCCTACAAATCCCCTGGGAGGACAGACGCACCAACGTTCACGTCCTCAACCAGGCCCAACATCCCCAGCATCGAAGCACTGACCACACTCGACCAGCTCCGCTGGGCAGGGCCACATTGTCCGCATGTCCCCCCAGACACGAGACTCCCAAAGCAAGCGCTCTACTCGGAACTCCTTCACAGCAAACGTGCCAAAGATGGGCAGAGGAAACGTTACAGGGACCACCCTCAAAGCCTCCCTGATAAAGTGCAACATCCCCACCGACACCTGGGAGTCCCTGGGCCCAGAGACCAGTCCCGCCCTCAGTGGAGGAAGTGCATCCGGGAGGGCGCTGAGCACCTCGAGTCTCGTCGCCGAGAGCGTGCAGAAACCAAGCGCAGGCAGCGGAAGGAGCGTGCGGCAAACCAGTCCCACCCTCCCCTTCCCTCAACCACTGTCTGTCCCACCTGTGACAGGGACTGTGGCTCCCGTATTGGACTGTTCAGCCACCTAAGGACTCACTTTAAGAGTGGAAGCAAGTCTTCCTCGATTCCGAGGGACTGCCTATGATGATAACTGTTCAATTCTATCCCTCTAGAAATAAACCACAGGGCCTGGTAGCTTTTTTTCATGACCTTGTGGCCTTATATTTTCTCTCCTTATTCTTTCTACCAAAATGTATCACCGCATTGTTCCGCAAAACCAGAGAAACAGCCAGAGCGAGGAGCAGGATTCAATCTTTTTGACATTATTTTAATGGGGAACTTGGCACACGTTCACAATCGCTCACATTTCATCCTCAGTAAGTCGAGGGCATCGGACAAAATGGCACGGTTATTGGCCACGCACACGCTGGTCTCTGGATCAGGCACAAGCTGCAATAGGTCAGCCCCGCCCCCCCACCCAGACAGGGGCACCAGCCCCTTCCCGGGGCAACTCGCTCCGACCTTACACAGTCAGGTATCGCTCACAACATACAATAAATTACAGGCTTTTACCCCCTCAAAATAAGGCAGGGTTATCAGAGGCACACATCGCACAACAGGAGGCAGCAGGTCATCAAGCAGGCAAACATCCCCCACCTCACCGTGCGAGAGAGAGAGAGAGAGAGAGAGAGAGAGAGAGACAGAGAGAGACAGAGAGAGAGAGAGAGAGAGAGAGAGAGAGAGAGAGACAGACAGGGAGAGAGGGAGGGAGGAAGGGAGGGAGGAAGGGAGAGAGAAAGAGAGGGAGACAGAGCGAGAGAGCGAGACAGAGAAAGACAGAGAGAGAGACAGATAGAGAGAGAGAGAGACAGAGAGAGACAGAGAGAGAGAGAGACAGAGAGAGAGAGAGACAGAGAGAGAGAGAGACAGAGAGAGAGAGAGAGAGAGAGACAGAGAGAGCGAGAGAGAGAGACAGAGAGAGAGAGAGAGAGAGACAGAGAGAGAGAGAGAGACAGAGACAGAGACTGAGGCAGGGAGAGAGGGGGAGAGAGAGAGAGAGAGGGAGAGAGAGAGAGTGAGGGAGAGAGAGAGGGAGATAGAGAGAGAGACAGAGAAAGAGACAGGGAGAGAGACAGATAGAGAGAGAGACAGAGAGAGAGAGAGAGAGAGAGACAGAGAGAGAGAGAGAGAGAGAGAGAGAGAGAGAGAGAGAGGGAGAGAGAGAGAGTGAGGGAGATAGAGAGAGGGAGAGAGAGAGAGAGACAGAGAAAGAGACAGGGAGAGAGAGAGGGGGAGACTGCAGGGCGGACGGGGGCAGAGGTGGGGGTCGGGGAGAGACGAGACTGCTGTTGCCAGGCAGTGAGGAAAGCTGCAGGTTGCGGGGGGGGGGGGGTGGTGAAGTGGGTCGTGTCGATTTGCTGCGAGGTGGGGAATGCCCTGACACGTGCCCAGTACAGCAGCATCTCCCGGGCTCAGGGAGTCATACAGCAGGAGTGGCAGGAGGGAGGTGGGTCCGTACAGTCTCAGAACAAACGTCTTGTTCATGGTTCTTTCTGCGGTTAATTCGCCAGTTACCACAGCTGGGTCTCCCTGATCTCGGAGATTATCTGACACGATCGCTGCAGCGCCTGTCAGGAGGGAAGGAAGACACATTGATGAGCAATCCTCCCGATCATCACCCTCCCTCCCCAGAACCCCGCCCCAGGGGGAAGTACCCTCGACTCAGGGGAAGAACCCTGCCCTTATTGAGGGGTGGTACTGAGGGAGCACTGCGCTGTCGGAGGGGCAGTACTGAGGGAGCCCCGCACTGTCGGAGGGGCAGTACTGAGGGAGCGCCGCACTGTCGGAGGGGCAGTACTGAGGGAGTGCCGCACTGTCGGAGGGGCAGTACTGTCTGAGGGACTGTACTGAGGGAGCCCCGCACTGTCGGAGGGGCGATACTGAGGGAGCACTGCGCTGTCGGAGGGGCAGTACTGAGGAAGCGCCGTACTGCACTGTCGGAGGGGCAGTACTGAGGGAGCGCCGTACTGCACTGTCGGAGGGGCGGTACTGAGGGAGCGCCGTACTGCACTGTCGGAGGGGCAGTACTGAGGGAGCGCCGTACTGCACTGTCGGAGGGGCAGTACTGAGGGAGCGCCGTACTGCACTGTCGGAGGGGCGGTACTGAGGGAGCGCCGCACTGTCGGAGGGGCAGTACTGAGGGAGCGCCGTACTGCACTGTCGGAGGGGCAGTACTGAGGGAGCGCCGTACTGCACTGTCAGAGGGGCAGTACTGAGGGAGCGCCGCACTGTCGGAGGGGCAGTACTGAGGGAGCCCCGCACTGTCGGAGGGGCGGTACTGAGGGAGCCCCGCACTGTCGGAGGGGCAGTACTGAGGGAGCGCCGCACTGTCGGAGGGGCAGTACTGAGGGAGCTCCGCACTGTCGGAGGGGCAGTACTGAGGGAGCCCCGCACTGTCGGAGGGGCGGTACTGAGGGAGCCCCGCACTGTCGGAGGGGCGGTACTGAGGGAGCCCCGCACTGTCGGAGGGGCGGTACTGAGGGAGCCCCGCACTGTCGGAGGGGCAGTACCGAGGGAGTGCCGCACTGTCGGAGGGGCGGTACTGAGGGAGCGCCGCACTGTCGGAGGGGCAGTACTGAGGGAGCCCCGCACTGTCGGAGGGGCAGTACTGAGGGAGCCCCGCACTGTCGGAGGGGCGGTACTGAGGGAGCCCCGCACTGTCGGAGGGGCAGTACTGAGGGAGCCCCGCACTGTCGGAGGGGCAGTACTGAGGGAGCGCCGCACTGTCGGAGGGGCAGTACTGAGGGAGCCCCGCATTGTCGGAGGGGCAGTACCGAGGGAGTGCCGCACTGTCGGAGGGGCTGAGCGCTGGGGTGTGCTTTAAGCTTTCCGCCTCACCTTCAGCATGTTCGCGGCCTCCGTGCGCTGGGTTGCCATGTCCTCCGACTCGGTCAGCAGCCCGCCCAGGAGCTGCGACTTGTACAGCCGTCCCACCAGCTCACTCTGCATATTGTCCTTCACGTGGTTGACCAGAAAGTGCATCACCGTCTTCGGGACACTGCCAAACAAGGGTGGCAGAGCAACGAGAAGTCAAATCTGACTGACCGCGTGCAAAAGGGCGTTTCGCTAACCTCTGCACCGCTCACTCACAAACCTGTGTTGTGTCGTGCCCTGGTGAGACCACAGCTGGAGTACCGTGTACAGTTTCTGTCATGTATTTGCTTGGTGGGTTCTTTGCTGAACAACTCAGAGCAGCACATTGCTACTGAGAACTCGCTGGTTCAATAGCCAAAGGTTTAACAATCACACGACACATTACCGGTTCAGCCACAGGGCTCACAACCAGCTGCCCCATCGTGAATCCCCCCCGCCGAACCCAACGGGCCGGGGTTTTATTGAGTCTTGTCAACATCACGTGACTGGCCACGCCACTCCCTACTCAACAGCTCGACCACTATTTGCAAGGGACATTCAATCAGGGGCCCGCTTTTAGTAAGGGCACGAGAACCCATATAAAACTTTTAACGGAAACTTGAATCACACTAAGATGTGTTGCCGGGGGTGATGGCGCACTCCAGTCCCTCCGGCGCCCACCTCTCGCGGAAGGCCGCGAGCGTACCGGTGGACACCGCGTGCTCCGTCTCCAGGGACACCCTGGCTCGGATGTAACCGCGGAAGAGAGGCAGGCAGTCGGGGCTGAACGACCCCCTCGACTGCCCGCTGCGGTACTGAGGGAGCGCCGCACTGTTGGAGGGACAGTACTGAGGGAGTGCCGCACTGTCGGAGGGACAGTACTGAGGGAGTGCCGCACTGTCGGAGGGGCGGTACTGAGGGAGCCCCGCACTGTCGGAGGGGCAGTACTGAGGGAGCGCCGCACTGTCGGAGGAGCAGTACTGAGGGAGTGCCGCACTGTCGGAGGGGCGGTACTGAGGGAGCCCCGCACTGTCGGAGGGGCAGTACTGAGGGAGTGCCGCACTGTCGGAGGAGCGGTACTGAGGGAGCCCTGCACTGTCGGAGGGGCAGTACTGAGGGAGTGCCATACTGTCGGAGGGGCAGTACTGAGGGAGTGCCACACTGTCGGAGGGGCAGTACTGAGGGAGCACAGGACTGCGCTGTCGGAGGGGCAGTACTGAGGGAGCGCCGCACTGTCGGAGGGGCAGTACTGAGGGAGCGCCGCACTGTCAGAGGGGCAGTACTGAGGGAGCGCCGCACTGTCGGAGGGTCGGTACTGAGGGAGTGCCGCACTGTCGGAGGGGCGGTACTGAGGGAGCGCCGCACTGTCGGAGGGGCGGTACTGAAGGAGCGCCGCACTGTCGGAGGGGCGGTACTGAAGGAGCGCCGCACTGTCGGAGGGGCGGTACTGAGGGAGCGCCGCACTGTCGGAGGGTCGGTACTGAGGGAGTGCCGCACTGTCGGAGGGGCGGTACTGAGGGAGCACCGCACTGTCGGAGGGGCGGTACTGAGGGAGCGCCGCACTGTCGGAGGGGCGGTACTGAGTGAGCGCCGCACTGTCGGAGGGGCGGTACTGAGGGAGCGCCGCACTGTCGGAGGGGCGGTACTGAGGGAGTGCCGCACTGTCGGAGGGGCAGTACTGAGGGAGTGCCGCACTGTCGGAGGGGCTGTACTGAGGGAGTGCCGCACTGTCGGAGGAGCGGTACTGAGGGAGCCCTGCACTGTCGGAGGGGCAGTACTGAGGGAGTGCCACACTGTCGGAGGGGCAGTACTGAGGGAGTGCCGCACTGTCGGAGGAGCGGTACTGAGGGAGTGCCGCACTGTCGGAGGGGCAGTACTGAGGGAGTGCCGCACTGTCGGAGGAGCGGTACTGAGGGAGCCCTGCACTGTCGGAGGGGCAGTACTGAGGGAGTGCCACACTGTCGGAGGGGCAGTACTGAGGGAGCACAGGACTGCGCTGTCGGAGGGGCAGTACTGAGGGAGTGCCGCACTGTCGGAGGGGCGGTACTGAGGGAGCGCCGCACTGTCGGAGGGACAGTACTGAAGGAGCGCCGCACTGTCGGAGGGGCGGTACTGAAGGAGCGCCGCACTGTCGGAGGGGCAGTACTGAGGGAGCGCCGCACTGTCGGAGGGTCGGTACTGAGGGAGTGCCGCACTGTCGGAGGAGCGGTACTGAGGGAGCACCGCACTGTCGGAGGGGCAGTACTGAGGGAGCGCCGCACTGTCGGAGGGGCAGTACTGAGGGAGCGCCGCACTGTCGGAGGGGCGGTACTGAGGGAGTGCCGCACTGTCGGAGGGGCGGTACTGAAGGAGCCCCGCACTGTCGGAGGGGCGGTACTGAGGGAGTGCCGTACTGTCGGAGGGGCGGTACTGAGGGAGCCCCGCACTGTCGGAGGGGCTGTATTTCGGGATGAGACATTAAACCGAGGCCCCGTCTGCCCTCTCGGGCGGATGTAAAAGATCCCGGGGCCACTATTGGAAGAAGAGCAGGGGGAGTTCTCCCCGGTGTCCTGGGGCCAATATTTATCCCTCGACCAACATCACTAAAACAGACGATCCGGGTCATTATCACATCGCTGTGTGTGGGAGCTTGCTGTGCGCAAGTTGACGTTTCCCACAATACAACAGTGAGCGCACTTTTAAAAAAAGGCTGTGAAGTGTGTCGGGGCGACGGGTGGTCGTGAAAGGGACTAGACAAATGCAAGTCTTTTTACGTCTTTCTGTCAGTCAGAGACTCGTGCAAAGCTGGTTTTACAGTACTTGCACTGGAGGCAGTTCAGAGAAGGTTCACTCGGTTGATTCCGGGGATGAGGGGGTTGCCTTATGAGGAAAGGTTGAGGAGGTTGGGCCCTGTACCCATTGGAGTTTAGAAGAATGAGAGGTGATCTTATTGAAACGTATCAGATTCTGAGGGGGGCTGGACAGGGTGGATGCAGAGAGGATGTTTCCCCCTCGTGGGGGAATCTAGAACTAGGGGGCACATAGTCTCAGAATAAGGGGGCCGCCCATTTAGGACGGAGATGAGGAGGAATTTCTTCCGGTGAATCTGTGGAATTCTCTGCCCCAGAGAGCTGTGGGGGTCTGGGTCATTGAATATATTTAAGGGGGAGATAGACAGATTTTTGAGCGATAAGGGAGTGAAGGGGCGGGCGGGGAAGTGGAGCTGAGCCCAAGATCGGATCAGCCGCGATCTTATTGAATGGCGGAGCGGGCTCGAGGGGCCGAATGGCCGACTCCTGCTCCTATTTCTTCTGTTTATGATGTGTCACGGCCCACCAGCTGTACACCCACCTGTCCCGGAGATCGCTGGGTGCTTCCCCCCACGGCCCACCAGCTGTACACCCACCTGTCCCGGAGATCGCTGGGTGCTTCCCCCCACGGCCCACCAGCTGTACACCCACCTGTCCCGGAGATCGCTGGGTGCTTCCCCCCACGGCCCACCAGCTGTACACCCACCTGTCCCGGAGATCGCTGGGTGCTTCCCCCCACGGCCCACCAGCTGTACACCCACCTGTCCCGGAGATCGCTGGGTGCTTCCCCCCACGGCCCACCAGCTGTACACCCACCTGTCCTGGATGCTCTTGCGAACGATGAGGAAGTAGGATTTGATGAGGCGCTGTATGACCTCACAGTCGCGCTGCTCCCTCAGGCTGAGCCGACGAGAGACGGGCACCGGCTGGAAGGGAGGGAGGGAATGGTTAGGACAGGCCCGGCATACGACCCACCGCCCTCTCCCCATGGGAGCCGCAGCTCCGAGCGGGCACCTCCCGGCCTCAATCCTCACACCCCTCTGGCTTTGGGAAGGTGGGTAGGGGGGCGGGGACCGAATCGCCCAGACGCCTGGAGGTGGGGTTGGGGGAGGGGGGAGGGGAGAGAGTGAGAGGGTTATCAGAAGTGAGGCTGGCACCCGGCCCACTCAATCAGCAGTGCCCCCGGTATCAGTATCACCCCCCCGCCCCCCCCCGCAGTATCCGCCCCCCCGCAGTATCCGCCCCCCCCCCCAGTATCCGCCCCCCCACTCCAGTATCCACACTCCCCCCCCCAGTATCCACACCCCCCCCCCCAGTATCCACACTCCCCGCCCCCCCCCCCAGTATCCACAACCCCCCCCCCCCCCAGTATCCGCCCCCCCCCCCCCCAGTATCCACACCCCCCCCCCCAGTATCC
>NC_092008.1:982431-990026 GCF_044704955.1 Pristiophorus japonicus | reverse complement strand
CCCAGTATCCACACTCCCCCCCCCCCCAGTATCTACACTCCCCCCCCCCCCCAGTATCCACACTCCCCCCCCCCCCAGTATCCACACTCCCCCCCCCCCCCCCAGTATCCACACTCCCCCCCCCCCCAGTATCTACACTCCCCCCCCCCCCAGTATCCACACTCCCCCCCCCCCCCCAGTATCCACACTCCCCCCCCCCCCCCCAGTATCCACACTCCCCCCCCCCCCCCCCCCAGTATCCACACTCCCCCCCCCCCCCCCCAGTATCTACACTCCCCCCCCCCCCCCAGTATCCACACTCCCCCCCCCCCCCCCCAGTATCCACTCCCCCCCCCCCCCCCCCCAGTATCCACACTCCCCCCCCCCCAGTATCCACACTCCCCCCCCCCCCCCCCCCAGTATCCACACTCCCCCCCCCCCAGTATCCACACTCCCCCCCCCCCCCCCCAGTATCCACACTCCCCCCCCCCCCCCCAGTATCTACACTCCCCCCCCCCCCCCAGTATCCACACTCCCCCCCCCCCAGTATCCACACTCCCCCCCCCCCCAGTATCCACACTCCCCCCCCCCCAGTATCCACACTCCCCCCCCCCCAGTATCCACACTCCCCCCCCCCCCCCCAGTATCCACACTCCCCCCCCCCCCCCCAGTATCCACACTCTCCCCTCCCCGCCCCCCCCCCGCGCTAATGATCACCCGCCATGCCCACGAACCGCATCGAGCAGGTTGACGACAGGCCCTCTGCTGGGGCTGGAGTAGGCAGTGCTCGGGGCGTTCCGGGGTTTCTCCTCCGACGATCGCTCCTCCGCTTTCTCGCCCTTCCACTTCCGGCCTCCGTCCTGCAGCACCTCGGACTGAGGCGGGAGAGAGAAACGGGAACGTTAATCCCCCCCGGGACTGGGCTGTGGGGAGCAAGCCCACTACACTCACCCCGCACATCGACAGTTCCACATCCGTCATCCGAGGGTCTGTGTCTGTGATTCCCCCCACGGTGAGGGACGTGGGTCTGTGTCTGTGATTCCCCCCACGGTGAGGGACATGGGTCTGTGTCTGTGATTCCCCCCACGGTGAGGGACACGGGTCTGTGTCTGTGATTCCCCCCACGGTGAGGGGACGTGGGTCTGTGTCTGTGTGATTACCCGCACGGTGAGGGACACGGGTCTGTGTCTGTGATTCCCCCACGGTGAGGGGACGTGGGTCTGTGTCTGTGTGATTCCCCCCACGGTGAGGGACGCGGGTCTGTGTCTGTGATTCCCCCCACGGTGAGGGGACGTGGGTCTGTGTCTGTGATTCCCCCCACGGTGAGGGGACACGGGTCTGTGTCTGTGATTCCCCCCACGGTGAGGGACACGGGTCTGTGTCTGTGATTCCCCCCACGGTGAGGGGACGTGGGTCTGTGTCTGTGATTCCCCCCACGGTGAGGGGACGTGGGTCTGTGTCTGTGATTCCCCGCACGGTGAGGGACGTGGGTCTGTGTCTGTGATTCCCCCCACGGTGAGGGACGTGGGTCTGTGTCTGTGATTCCCCCCACGGTGAGGGACGTGGGTCTGTGTCTGTGATTCCCCCACGGTGAGGGACGTGGGTCTGTGTCTGTGATTCCCCCCACGGTGAGGGGACGTGGGTCTGTGTCTGTGATTGATTCCCCCCACGGTGAGGGACGTGGGTCTGTGTCTGTGTGATTCCCCCCACGGTGAGGGACGTGGGTCTGTGTCTGTGATTCCCCCCACGGTGAGGGGACGTGGGTCTGTGTCTGTGATTCCCCCCACGGTGAGGGACACGGGTCTGTGTCTGTGTGATTCCCCCACGGTGAGGGACGGGGGTCTGTGTCTGTGATTCCCCCCACGGTGAGGGACGTGGGTCTGTGTCTGTGATTCCCCCCACGGTGAGGGGACGTGGGTCTGTGTCTGTGATTCCCCCCACGGTGAGGGACGGGGGTCTGTGTCTGTGATTCCCCCCACGGTGAGGGACGTGGGTCTGTGTCTGTGTGATTCCCCCCCACGGTGAGGGGACGTGGGTCTGTGTCTGTGATTCCCCGCACGGTGAGGGCCGTGTGTCTGTGTCTGTGATTCCCCGCACGGTGAGGGATGTGGGTCTGTGTCTGTGATTCCCCCCACGGTGAGGGATGTGGGTCTGTGTCTGTGATTCCCCCCACGGTGAGGGATGTGGGTCTGTGTCTGTGATTCCCCCCACGGTGAGGGGACGTGGGTCTGTGTCTGTGATTCCCCCCACGGTGAGGGATGTGGGTCTGTGTCTGTGATTCCCCCCACGGTGAGGGACGTGGGTCTGTGTCTGTGATTCCCCCCACGGTGAGGGATGTGGGTCTGTGTCTGTGATTCCCCCCACGGTGAGGGGACATGGGTCTGTGTCTGTGTGATTCCCCCCACGGTGAGGGACGTGGGTCTGTGTCTGTGATTCCCCCCACGGTGAGGGACATGGGTCTGTGTCTGTGATTCCCCCCACGGTGAGGGACGTGGGTCTGTGTCTGTGATTCCCCCCACGGTGAGGGACGTGGGTCTGTGTCTGTGATTCCCCCCATGGTGAGGGACGTGGGTCTGTGTCTGTGATTCCCCCCATGGTGAGGGACGTGGGTCTGTGTCTGTGATTCCCCGCACGGTGAGGGGACATGGGTCTGTGTCTGTGATTCCCCCCACGGTGAGGGACGTGGGTCTGTGTCTGTGTGATTCCCCCCACGGTGAGGGACGTGGGTCTGTGTCTGTGATTCCCCCCACGGTGAGGGGACGTGGGTCTGTGTCTGTGATTCCCCGCACAGTGAGGGACAGGGGTCTGTGTCTGTGATTCCCCCCACGGTGAGGGACGTGGGTCTGTGTCTGTGATTCCCCCCACGGTGAGGGACGTGGGTCTGTGTCTGTGTGATTCCCCCCACGGTGAGGGACGTGGGTCTGTGTCTGTGATTCCCCCCACGGTGAGGGGACGTGGGTCTGTGTCTGTGATTCCCCGCACGGTGAGGGACAGGGGTCTGTGTCTGTGATTCCCCCCACGGTGAGGGGACATGGGTCTGTGTCTGTGATTCCCCGCACGGTGAGGGACAGGGGTCTGTGTCTGTGATTCCCCCCACGGTGAGGGGACATGGGTCTGTGTCTGTGATTCCCCCCACGGTGAGGGACATGGGTCTGTGTCTGTGTGATTCCCCCCACGGTGAGAGACGTGGGTCTGTGTCTGTGTGATTCCCCGCACAGTGAGGGACAGGGGTCTGTGTCTGTGATTCCCCGCACGGTGAGGGACAGGGGTCTGTGTCTGTGATTCCCCCCACGGTGAGGGGACATGGGTCTGTGTCTGTGATTCCCCGCACGGTGAGGGACAGGGGTCTGTGTCTGTGATTCCCCCCACGGTGAGGGACGTGGGTCTGTGTCTGTGATTCCCCGCACGGTGAGGGACGTGGGTCTGTGTCTGTGATTCCCCCCACGGTGAGGGACGGGGGTCTGTGTCTGTGATTCCCCCCACGGTGAGGGACGTGGGTCTGTGTCTGTGATTCCCCGCACGGTGAGGGGACATGGGTCTGTGTCTGTGATTCCCCCCACGGTGAGGGACGTGGGTCTGTGTCTGTGTGATTCCCCCCACGGTGAGGGACGGGGGTCTGTGTCTGTGATTCCCCCCACGGTGAGGGGACATGGGTCTGTGTCTGTGTGATTCCCCGCACGGTGAGGGACACGGGTCTGTGTCTGTGATTCCCCCCACGGTGAGGGACACGGGTCTGTGTCTGTGTGATTCCCCGCACGGTGAGGGACACGGGTCTGTGTCTGTGATTCCCCCCACGGTGAGGGACGTGGGTCTGTGTCTGTGATTCCCCCCACGGTGAGGGACGTGGGTCTGTGTCTGTGTGATTCCCCCCACGGTGAGGGACATGGGTCTGTGTCTGTGTGATTCCCCCCACGGTGACGGGACACGGGTCTGTGTCTGTGATTCCCCCCACGGTGAGGGACATGGGTCTGTGTCTGTGTGATTCCCCCCACGGTGAGGGACGTGGGTCTGTGTCTGTGTGATTCCCCCCACGGTGAGGGGACGTGGGTCTGTGTCTGTGTGATTCCCCCCACGGTGAGGGACATGGGTCTGTGTCTGTGTGATTCCCCCCACGGTGAGGGACGTGGGTCTGTGTCTGTGATTCCCCCCACGGTGAGGGGACGTGGGTCTGTGTCTGTGATTCCCCCCACGGTGAGGGACGTGGGTCTGTGTCTGTGATTCCCCCCACGGTGAGGGGACGTGGGTCTGTGTCTGTGTGATTCCCCCCACGGTGAGGGGACAGGGGTCTGTGTCTGTGTGATTCCCCCCACGGTGAGGGACGTGGGTCTGTGTCTGTGTGATTCCCCCCACGGTGAGGGACACGGGTCTGTGTCTGTGATTCCCCGCACGGTGAGGGGACGGGGGTCTGTGTCTGTGATTCCCCGCACGGTGAGGGGACGTGGTTCTGTGTCTGTGATTCCCCGCACGGTGAGGGACGTGGGTCTGTGTCTGTGTGATTCCCCCCACGGTGAGGGACACGGGTCTGTGTCTGTGATTCCCCGCACGGTGAGGGGACGTGGTTCTGTGTCTGTGATTCCCCGCACGGTGAGGGACACGGGTCTGTGTCTGTGTGATTCCCCCCACGGTGAGGGACACGGGTCTGTGTCTGTGTGATTCCCCGCACGGTGAGGGACACGGGTCTGTGTCTGTGTGATTCCCCCCACGGTGAGGGACGTGGGTCTGTGTCTGTGTGATTCCCCCACGGTGAGGGACACGGGTCTGTGTCTGTGTGATTCCCCGCACGGTGAGGGACACGGGTCTGTGTCTGTGTGATTCCCCGCACGGTGAGGGGACGTGGGTCTGTGTCTGTGATTCCCCCCACGGTGAGGGACACGGGTCTGTGTCTGTGATTCCCCCCACGGTGAGGGGACATGGGTCTGTGTCTGTGATTCCCCCCACGGTGAGGGACGTGGGTCTGTGTCTGTGTGATTCCCCGCACGGTGAGGGACGTGGGTCTGTGTCTGTGTGATTCCCCCCACGGTGAGGGACACGGGTCTGTGTCTGTGTGATTCCCCCCACGGTGAGGGACGTGGGTCTGTGTCTGTGATTCCCCCCACGGTGAGGGACACGGGTCTGTGTCTGTGTGATTCCCCCCACGGTGAGGGACGTGGGTCTGTGTCTGTGATTCCCCCCACGGTGAGGGACGTGGGTCTGTGTCTGTGATTCCCCCCACGGTGAGGGGACGTGGGTCTGTGTCTGTGATTCCCCCCACGGTGAGGGACGGGGGTCTGTGTCTGTGATTCCCCCCACGGTGAGGGACGTGGGTCTGTGTCTGTGTGATTCCCCCCCACGGTGAGGGGACGTGGGTCTGTGTCTGTGTGATTCCCCCCCACGGTGAGGGACGTGGGTCTGTGTCTGTGATTCCCCCCACGGTGAGGGGACATGGGTCTGTGTCTGTGTGATTCCCCCCACGGTGAGGGCCGTGGGTCTGTGTCTGTGATTCCCCCCACGGTGAGGGACGTGGGTCTGTGTCTGTGATTCCCCGCACGGTGAGGGGACAGGGGTCTGTGTCTGTGTGATTCCCCCCACGGTGAGGGCCGTGGGTCTGTGTCTGTGATTCCCCCCACGGTGAGGGACGTGGGTCTGTGTCTGTGATTCCCCCCACGGTGAGGGATGTGGGTCTGTGTCTGTGATTCCCCCCACGGTGAGGGGACGTGGGTCTGTGTCTGTGATTCCCCCCACGGTGAGGGAAGTGGGTCTGTGTCTGTGATTCCCCCCACGGTGAGGGACGGGGGTCTGTGTCTGTGATTCCCCCCACGGTGAGGGGACATGGGTCTGTGTCTGTGTGATTCCCCCCACGGTGAGGGACGTGGGTCTGTGTCTGTGATTCCCCCCACGGTGAGGGACATGGGTCTGTGTCTGTGATTCCCCCCACGGTGAGGGACGTGGGTCTGTGTCTGTGTGATTCCCCCCACGGTGAGGGGACGTGGGTCTGTGTCTGTGATTCCCCCCACGGTGAGGGACGGGGGTCTGTGTCTGTGTGATTCCCCGCACGGTGAGGGGACGTGGGTCTGTGTCTGTGTGATTCCCCCCACGGTGAGGGATGTGGGTCTGTGTCTGTGATTCCCCCCACGGTGAGGGACGTGGGTCTGTGTCTGTGATTCCCCCCACGGTGAGGGACGGGGGTCTGTGTCTGTGATTCCCCCCACGGTGAGTGGACGTGGGTCTGTGTCTGTGATTCCCCGCACGGTGAGGGGTCGGTGTGTACTGGTGAATACCTGTGTCACTCAGCACCGGCTGGTGTGGGGTGGGCAGGGACTGGGTTCGACGACAACAGTGATCTAACCCACGCAGCCCGTCCTGCAACACAAGGCCTCTCCAGCGTGCTGCACGCAGACAGACGTACCTGGGAGCTGTTCACCGAGGCTGACACCATTGCTGCATCACTGAAGTCCGGGTGTTTGGTGTTGATGTAGGCCAGCTCGATGGCGACCAGATTGTGAACCTGAGGGAGAGAGGGCGGGGGGTTCGAGAGTTTACCCGGGGTGGGCAAGGAGACGTTCACTCTCAACCTGCACAACCACAACCGTCTCCCCACACAGATCACACTCACTGACACACTCACACACACTCACACATTCACTGATACATTCACTGATACATTCACTGACACATTCACTGACACACTCACTGACACACTCACTGACACACTCACTGACACACTCACTGACACACTGACACACTCACTGACACACTCACTGACACACTCACTGACACACTCACACACTCACTGACACATTCGCACACTCACACACTGACACACACACACTACGACACTCACACTCACTGACACACACACACACTCACTGACACACACACACACTCACTGACACACACATTCACTGATACATTCACTGACACACTCACACACTCACTGACACACTCACACACTGACACACACACACTACGACACTCACACTCACTGACACACACACACACACACACACTCACTGACACACACACTCACACACACACTGACACACTCACTGACACACACGCACACTCACTGACACACACACACACGCTCACTGACACACACACACACGCACACACAGACACACACACACTGACACACTGACACACTCACACACGCACACTCACTGACACACACACTCACTGACACACACACTCACTGACACACACACTCACACTCACTGACACACTCACTGACACACACACACGCACACTCACTGACACACACACACACACTCACTGACACACACACTCACTGACACACACACTCACTGACACACACACTCACACTCACTGACACACTCACTGACACACACACTCACTGACACACACACTCACACTCACTGACACACACACTCACTGACACACACACTCACACTCACTGACACACTCACTGACACACTCACTGACACACTCACTGACACACACACACACGGGAGGGACTGATGCTCCCACTATCCGACAGCCGATTACTACAGCATGTCACAGAGCGTTTGGGCTGTTTTACCATTTCGTTGGTCACAGGCAGTCTCTTGCGGAGTAGTCCCGTCACAACTTCCACAATCGCATCGTGCAGCTTGGGAAACCGCAACAGCTCCTGGGAG
>NC_092008.1:969931-977431 GCF_044704955.1 Pristiophorus japonicus | reverse complement strand
GGGGGCGAAGGAGCGGCGAGAGATCGTAGAGGGACGTTATCGGGGCCCGGGAGAGGCGAAAGTTCGGGACCCAGGAGAGCCGAGGGCCCGGGGGCAGCAGGGGCCCAGCCCACACACTGTGCGATATGTGGGCGCACTGGGTCCGTGCAGCAGAGCTGGTCTCCAGTCGTCCTGGTTTAACCCTTGCCCCTGGACCCAGACCTCGCTCTGTCAAGCCCCGTGTGGTGGCTGGTGTGCAACGGTCACCCCACGTTAAAACAATCCACCCACAGGAACCTTCCACCCTTCAGGATGTAGTTCGGGATCGGGAATATCAGGTCCTTCATTGAAACACCCGTGAACTCATCCTTTTTGGTGTGGAAGCAAGTCATCCTCGCTTCGAGGGACTGCCTCCGATGATGAGATGCTGAAAAGAGAGAGGGAGAGCGTGAGAAGAACAATGAGACGAGGGCGCGCACGCTGTTGGTTACACCCGGCTGTCGGCCGGCGTAAGTGGGACTGGAGCTTGCGTGTTAACTGGAGGGGGACTGATACACCCCCCCCCCCAAACCCTGCTCACGCCCCGCCCCCCCCGCCAGCGCTCAGTACCGTGGCATTGCGGATAGCAGTCAGCACGTCCAGCGTTGTCAATCCCGTGAGCGGGTCGATGGATTCCAGGGTCCGGCCGAACGTCTCGTGAAAGATGTAACAGATCCGGGCGCCTCCGCAGCTGGAAAGGGCGAAGGAGGGGGTGGGGGTGCGGGGGGGGGGCAGGTCAGGACGCTGAGGGAACTCGGAAAAGGCCGCGCGCCCGCGCCCCACTCCCTCCACCGGCCCGCGGAGCTGCCCTGCCCGCGCGCACGCACACCCACACACGCAGAGCAGGAAAGGCCCAGGCTCCATCTCCGGCCTCGTGTGGGAAACGTTGCAAGGGACCACCCTCAAAGCCTCCCTGATAAAGTGCAACATCCCCACCGACACCTGGGAGTCCCTGGGCCCAAAGACCAGTCCGCCCTCAGTGGAGGGAGTGCATCCGGGAGGGCGCTGAGCACCTCGAGTCTCGTCGCTGAGAGCGTGCAGAAACCAAGCGCAGGCAGCGGAAGGACCGTGCGGCAAACCAGTCCCACCCTCCCCTTCCCTCAACCACTGTCTGTCCCACCTGTGACAGGGACTGTGGCTCCCATATTGGGCTGTTCAGCCACCTAAGGACTCGTGTTAAGAGTGGGGATTTGAGTATAGGAGCAGGGAGGTCTTACTGCAGTTGCACAGGGCCTTGGTGAGGCCACACCTGGAATATTGTGTTCAGTTTTGGTCTCCTAATCTGAGGAAGGACATTCTTGCTATTGAGGGAGTGCAGCGAAGGTTCACCAGACTGATTCCTGGGATGGCAGGACTGACATATGATGAAAGACTGGATCGACTGGGCCTGTATTGACTGGAGTTTAGAAGGATGAGAGGGGATCTCATAGAAACATATACAATTCTGACGGGACTGGACAGGTTAGATGCAGGAAGAATGTTCCCGATGTTGGGGAAGTCCAGAACCAGGGGACACAGTCTAAGGATAAGGGGTAAGCCATTTAGGACCGAGATGAGGAGAAACTTCTTCACCCAGAGAGTGGTGAACCTGTGGAATTCTCTACCACAGAGAGTTGTTGAGGCCAATTCACTAAATATATTCAAAAGGGAGTTCGATGTGGCCCTTATGGCTAAAGGGATCAAGGGGTTTGGAGAGAAAACAGGAATGGGGTACTGAGGGAATGATGAGCCATGATCATATTGAATGGTGGTGCAGGCTCGAAGGGCCGAATGGCCTGCTCCTGCACATATTTTCTCTGTTTGCTTCCTGTCTGCCAACCAGTTCTCAATCCACGTCAGCACACGACCCACAATCCCATGTGCTTTCTACACACAGTGTGGGAGAAATTTGGAACTCTCTTCCACAAACGCCAATTGTTAATTTGAAATGGGAGATTGATACTTTTTTGTTAACTGTCGGTATTAAGGGATACGGGGCAAAGGTGGATAGATGGAGTTAGCTCGCAGATCAGCCCTGATCTCATTGATTGATGGAACAGGCTCGAGGGGCTGAACGGCCTCCTCCTGTCCCTAATGTAACAGGCTCGAGGGGCTGAACGGCCTCCTCCTGTCCCTAATGTAACAGGCTCGAGGGGCTGAACGGCCTCCTCCTGTTCCTAATGTAACAGGCTCGAGGGGCTGAACGGCCTCCTCCTGTTCCTAATGTAACAGGCTCGAGGGGCTGAACGGCCTCCTCCTGTTCCTAATGTAACAGGCTCGAGGGACTGAACGGCCTCCTCCTGTTCCTAATGTAACAGGCTCGAGGGGCTGAACGGCCTCCTCCTGTCCCTAATGTAACAGGCTCGAGGGGCTGAACGGCCTCCTCCTGTCCCTAATGTAACAGGCTCGAGGGGCTGAACGGCCTCCTCCTGTCCCTAATGTAACAGGCTCGAGGGGCTGAACGGCCTCCTCCTGTCCCTAATGTCACAGGCTCGAGGGGCTGAACGGCCTCCTCCTGTCCCTAATGTAACAGGCTCGAGGGGCTGAACGGCCTCCTCCTGTCCCTAATGTAACAGGCTCGAGGGGCTGAACGGCCTCCTCCTGTCCCTAATGTAACAGGCTCGAGGGGCTGAACGGCCTCCTCCTGTCCCTAATGTAACAGGCTCGAGGGGCTGAACGGCCTCCTCCTGTCCCTAATGTCACAGGCTCGAGGGGCTGAACGGCCTCCTCCTGTCCCTAATGTAACAGGCTCGAGGGGCTGAATGGCCTCCTCCTGTCCCTAATGTCACAGGCTCGAGGGGCTGAACGACCCCCTCCTGTCCCTAATGTAACAGGCTCGAGGGGCTGAACGGCCTCCTCCTGTCCCTAATGTAACAGACTCGAGGGGCTGAACGGCCTCCTCCTGTTCCTAATGTAACAGGCTCGAGGGGCTGAATGGCCTCCTCCTGTTCCTAATGTAACAGGCTCGAGGGGCTGAACGGCCTCCTCCTGTTCCTAATGTAACAGGCTCGAGGGGCTGAACGGCCTCCTCCTGTCCCTAATGTAACAGGCTCGAGGGGCTGAACGGCCTCCTCCTGTTCCTGATGTAACAGGCTCGAGGGGCTGAACGGCCTCCTCCTGTCCCTAATGTAACAGGCTCGAGGGGCTGAACGGCCTCCTCCTGTTCCCATGTTCCCACTCCGCTCCCCCCGCTCACACGCCTGCCGTTACTCCGCCCCACGCGCCCCCCCCGCCCGGCGGCACTCACAGCTCCGAGGTCTCGATGTTTTTCGCCGTCCCCTCGATGGTGTTGCAGTACTCGGTGGCGAACTTGGTGATGATCTGGAGCAGGGTGGCGTTGTGATCCTCGATGGGGTGCCCGTAGCTGTTGAGCATGGACTGGTACTGGGCCGTCAGCACGTTGACCCGGGTCTTCAGCTCCGGGAGGCAGTCCCGAATATGGTGCATCAGCAGCCTGCAGGGAGGAGAAGGAGCCAGCAACTCGGCAACCAATCGCTCGTCGGGCAGCTCGACCCTGGACAACCGAACCTGCGCTGGGGACTGGAGAACCAGGGGTCACAGTCTCCCGGTCAGGGGTCGGCCGTTTAGACTGGGACATGTATCGCTGTTCCTTCGCGTCCTCCCTTATTGCAGGGAAGGTTGGAGAGTGGGGGAGTCTTGCTACAATTGTACAGGGGCCCTGGTGAGACCACACCTGGAGTACTGTGCACAGTTATCGTCTGCGTATCTCAGGATCGTGCCATGGGAGCTTTTACGTTCACTTCAGAGGCATGCGTGTTTAACGTCTCAGCCGAAAAATGGCACCTCCAACAGTGCGGGGCTCCCTCAGTACCGCCCCTCCGACAGTGCGGGGCTCCCTCAGTACCGCCCCTCCGACAGTGCGGCGCTCCCTCAGTACCGCCCCTCCGACAGTGCGGCGCTCCCTCAGTACTGCCCCTCCGACAGTGCGGGGCTCCCTCAGTACCGCCCCTCCGACAGTGCGGCGCTCCCTCAGTACTGCCCCTCCGACAGTGCGGCGCTCCCTCAGTACTGCCCCTCCGATAGTGCGGTGCTCCCTCAGTACTGCCCCTCCAACAGTGCGGTGCTCCCTCAGTACCGCCCCTCCGACAGTGCGGCACTCCCTCAGTACTGCCCCTCCGACAGTGCGGGGCTCCCTCAGTACCGCCCCTCTGACAGTGCGGCACTCCCTCAGTACTGCCCCTTCGACAGTGCAGGGCTCCCTCAGTACCGCCCCTCTGACAGTGCGGCACTCCCTCAGTACTGCCCCTTCGACAGTGCGGGGCTCCCTCAGTACCGCCCCTCTGACAGTGCGGCACTCCCTCAGTACTGCCCCTCCGACAGTGCGGTGCTCCCTCAGTACCGCCCCTCCAACAGTGCGGCGCTCCCTCAGTACCGCCCCTCCGACGGTGCGGTGCTCCCTCAGTACCGCCCCTCCGACAGTGCGGGGCTCCCTCAGTACCGCCCCTCCGACAGTGCGGGGCTCCCTCAGTACTGCCCCTCCGACAGTGCGGGGCTCCCTCAGTACTGCCCCTCCGACAGTGCGGGGCTCCCTCAGTACTGCCCCTCCGACAGTGCGGCGCTCCCTCAGTACTGCCCCTCCGACAGTGCGGCGCTCCCTCAGTACCGCCCCTCCGACAGTGCGGGGCTCCCTCAGTACCACCCTCCGACAGTGCGGGGCTCTCCCAGTATTGCCCCTCCGAATCTCGGGGCTGGGGGGGGCGGGGAGGTGCAAGGCGCTCGGTCCGTGCTGTGCCGGGACAGGGTCAGACTGCGCCTGCTTACCTGTTCAGGGTTTTGGATAAGTGTTTGGTCCCGTTGCGGTTTGCCAGCGATGGATATTTCTTCTGCAGGAAGGACTGCTCGTCCTGGATCGCGTCGCTGATGCTCTTGTTCACGTTGATGTCGTGTTGACTCCTGCAAGGGGAACAGAAGCACATCAGAAACAGGAGCAGGAGTCGTCCATTCGGCCCCTTCGAGCCCGCTCCGCCATTCAATAAGATCGCGGCTGATCTGATCTTGGGCCCAGCTCCACTTCCCCGCCCGCCCCTTCACTCCCTTATCGCTCAAAAATCTGTCTATCTCCTCCTTAAATATATTCAATGACCCAGCCCCCCCACAGCTCTCTGGGGCAGAGAATTCCACAGATTCACCAGAAGAAATTCCTCCTCATCTCCATCCTAAATGGGCGGCCCCTTATTCTGAGACTATGTGCCCCCCTAGTTCTAGATTCCCCCACGAGGGGGAAACATCCTCTCTGCATCCACCCTGTCCAGCCCCCTCAGAATCTGATACGTTTCAATAAGATCACGTCTCATTCTTCTAAACTCCAATGGGTACAGGCCCAACCTGCTCAACCTTTCCTCATAAGTCAACCCCCTCATCCCCGGAATCAACCGAGTGAACCTTCTCTGAACTGCCTCCAAAGCAAGTGTATCCCTCCTTAAATACAGAGACCAGAACTGCACGCAGTACTCCAGGTGTGGCCTCACCAATACCCTGTATAACTGGAGCAAGACTTCCCTGCTTTTATACTCCATCCCCCTTTGCAATAAAGGCCAAGATACCATTGGCCTTCCTGATCACTTGCTGTACCTGCATACTAACCTTTTGTGTTTCATGCACAAGTAACCCCCAGGTCCCGCTGTACTGCGGCACTTTGTAATCTCGCCCCCTTTAGATTATAATTTCCAGCCTCTTCTGTTTCTTAGTTCAGATTTCCAGTATACGCTGCTGTGGCCAGGACTGGGATGTATTGGAGGAGGAGAGAGTGCACGAGTTCGCGCCGTTCCTTGCTCACAGCTCCCGCCATCAGCCCCCCCCTCCCCTCGCGCTACGCCCGCGCACACGCTGGCAACGGCCCACCTGTTAACCACTCCGATGATGCCCAGCTTCACTGGAACGACTCGCCCAGTCAGGACGTCCATTGCGTCTGTGCCCGCGTCCATCAGGTCCAACTTGGTGATGACAGCGAGGGTGCGACGGCCTGAGGTGGAGGGGCAGGGGGTGAAAGGCATGGTCACACACCGGGGGGGGGGGCGAACAACCACATCCAATACCACCCCACTCAACAATCGCTCCATCCCACACACACAATACCACCCCACTCAACAATCGCTCCATCCCACACACACAATACCACCCCACGCAACAATCGCTCCATCCCACACACACAATACCACCCCACGCAACAATCGCTCCATCCCACACACACAATACCACCCCACGCAACAATCGCTCCATCCCACACACACAATACCACCCCACGCAACAATCGCTCCATCTCACACACACAATACCACCCCACTCAACAATCGCTCCATCCCACACACACAATACCACCCCACGCAACAATCGCTCCATCCCACACAAACACACACACACAATACCATCCCACTCAACAATCGCTCCATCCCACACAAACCCACACACACATACACACACACACACCACCCCACTCAACAATCGCCCCGTCCCACACAAACACACACACACACACACACAAATACCACCCCACACAACAATCGCCCCGACCCACACAAACACACACACACACACACACAATACCACCCCACTCAACAATCGCTCCATCCCACACAAACCCACACACACACACACACACAATACCACCCCACACAATAGCCCCATCCCACACACACACACAATACCACCCCACACAACAATAGCCCCGTCCCACACAAACCCACACACACTCACACACAATACCACCCCACACAGTAATCGCTCGATTGTTTCCGTCTTCTCTATGCTCAGTCAGGGATTCTCAGCTAGATTCTGTATTCAGCCCACTGTCCCCTGGGGGCTTCGGACCCTGTCCTGGGTCTTTTTTCCATTCATCCCTGGGATGTGGGTGTCGCTGGCAAGGCCGGCATTTATTGCCCATCCCTAATTGCCCCTTGAGAAGGTGGTGGTGAGCCCCCTTCTTGAACCGCTGCAGTCCGTGTGGTGAAGGTGCTCCCACAGTGCTGTTAGGGAGGGAGTTCCAGGATTGGGACCCAGCGACGATGGAGGAACGGCCGATATATTTCCCAGTCGAGGGATGGTGTGTGACTGGGAGGGGAACGTGGAGGGGGTGGTGTTCCCATGGACTTGCTGCCCTTGACCTTCTAGGCGGGTAGAGGTCGCGGGTTTGGGAGGTGCTGCCGAAGAAGCCTTGGCGAGTTGCCGCGGTGCATCTTGTGGACGGTGCACACTGCAGCCACGGTGCGCCGGTGGTGGAGGGAGTGAGTGTTGGAGGCGGTGGAGGGAGTGAGTGTTGGAGGCGGTGGAGGGAGTGAGTGTTGGAGGTGGTGGAGGGAGTGAGTGTTGGAGGTGGTGGAGGGAGTGAGTGTTGGAGGTGGTGGAGGGAGTGAGTGTTGGAGGTGGTGGAGGGAGTGAGTGTTGGAGGTGGTGGAGGGAGTGAGTGTTGGAGGTGGTGGAGGGAGTGAGTGTTGGAGGTGGTGGAGTGAGTGAGTGTTGGAGGCGGTGGAGGGAGTGAGTGTTGGA
>NC_092008.1:920129-967629 GCF_044704955.1 Pristiophorus japonicus | reverse complement strand
AGGGTCAACGTCCCTGGCCAGCTTCAGTGCCTCGGAGGTGGCCAAGTCTGTGTTTGCTGCCGTCACCGCCAGGATCAGGGAGTTGGGGTTACTTATGTACGTTCCCAGCATCTCACGGATCTGCTGTTCGATATCATGGGGCTGGTCTCCTACAGGAACCTGGAACCGAGCACAAGGTCAAGCACACAACACAGCTCCCTCCACACTGTCCCCATCAAACACTCCCAGGGCAGGTACAGGGGGTTAGATACAGAGTAAAGCTCCCTCTACACTGTCCCCATCAAACACTCCCAGGGCAGGTACAGGGGGTTAGATACAGAGTAAAGCTCCCTCCACACTGTCCCATCAAACACTCCCAGGGCAGGTACAGGGGGTTAGATACAGAGTAAAGCTCCCTCCACACTGTCCCATCAAACACTCCCGGGGCAGGTACAGGGGGTTAGATACAGAGTAAAGCTCCCTCTACACTGTCCCATCAAACACTCCCAGGGCAGGTACAGGGGGTTAGATACAAAGTAAAGCTCCCTCCACACTGTCCCATCAAACACTCCCAGGGCAGGTACAGGGGGTTAGATACAGAGTAAAGCTCCCTCCACACTGTCCCATCAAACACTCCCAGGGCAGGTACAGGGGGGTTAGATACAGAGTAAAGCTCCCTCTACACTGTCCCATCAAACACTCTCAGGGCAGGTACAGGGGGTTAGATACAGAGTAAAGCTCCCTCCACACTGTCCCATCAAACACTCCCAGGGCAGGTACAGGGGGTTAGATACAGAGTAAAGCTCCCTCTACACTGTCCCCATCAAACACTCCCAGGGCAGGTACAGGGGGTTAGATACAGAGTAAAGCTCCCTCTACACTGTCCCATCAAACACTCCCAGAGCAGGTACAGGGGGTTAGATACAGAGTAAAGCTCCCTCTACACTGTCCCAGGGCGGTGTTACACTCGCTGTTTGACAGCTCAATGCTCCCCCTCTCCCCTGCGAGCGGCCGAGTGGCAGAGTCCGATGTACAGAAGCAGAGATAGCATCTGCCATGGTTACCGGCAGGCAGTGGGGAGAATCGGGGCCCGGGACCCTCCTCAATTGCTCCCTACAGGCGCGAAGGGCGCAGTGAAGCAGCGCACTCAGCAGTGGCTTACCTTGGTGATGCCTGGCAGGTCGACAAGGGTCAGGTTGAGGATACTGGGCGAGTAAATCTTCAGGTGAATGGGCTCCGGACTGATACCCTTCCAACAAAAGAGACAGGCACGGCGTTGGAGGCGGTTCAGAGAAGGTTCATGAGGTTGATTCGTGTCAGCCGTGGCCCAGTGACACTCGCCTCTGGGTCAGAAAGTTGTGGGAGCGCCGCACTGTCGGAGGGGCGGTACTGAGGGAGTGCCGCACTGTCAGAGGGGCGGTACTGAGGGAGTGCCGCACTGTCAGAGGGGCGGTACTGAGGGAGTGCCGCACTGTCGGAGGGGCGGTACTGAGGGAGTGCCGCACTGTCGGAGGGGCGGTACTGAGGGAGTGCCGCACTGTCGGAGGGGCGGTACTGAGGGAGTGCCGCACTGTCGGAGGGGCGGTACTGAGGGAGTGCCGCACTGTCGGAGGGGCAGTACTGAGGGAGTGCCGCACTGTCGGAGGGGCAGTACTGAGGGAGTGCCGCACTGTCGGAGGGGCAGTATTGAGGGAGTGCCGCACTGTCGGAGGGGCGGTACTGAGGGAGCCCCGCACTGTCGGAGGGGCGGTACTGAGGGAGTGCCGCACTGTCGGAGGGGCGGTACTGAGGGAGCCCCGCACTGTCGGAGGGGCGGTACTGAGGGAGCGCCGCACTGTCGGAGGGGCGGTACTGAGGGAGCCCCGCACTGTCGGAGGGGCAATACTGAGGGAGTGCCGCCCGGTACTGAGGGAGCGCCGCACTGTCGGAGGGGCGGTACTGAGGGAGCGCCGCACTGTCGGAGGGGCGGTACTGAGGGAGTGCCGCCCGGTACTGAGGGAGCGCCGCACTGTCGGAGGGGCGGTACTGAGGGAGCCCCGCACTGTCGGAGGGGCGGTACTGAGGGAGTGCCGCCCTGTCGGAGGGGCAGTACTGAGGGAGTGCCGCACTGTCGGAGGGGCAGTACTGAGGGAGCGCCGCACTGTCGGAGGGGCAGTACTGAGGGAGTGCCGCCCTGTCGGAGGGGCAGTACTGAGGGAGCGCCGCACTGTCGGAGGGGCAGTACTGAGGGAGCGCCGCACTGTCGGAGGGGCAGTACTGAGGGAGCGCCACACAGTGCTGTCGGAGGGGCGGTACTGAGGGAGTGCCGGTACTGAGGGAGTGCCGCACTGCGCTGTCGGAGGGGCAGTACTGAGGGAGCGCCGCACTGTCGGAGGGGCAGTACTGAGCGAGCGCCGCACAGCGCTGTCGGAGGGGCAGTACTGAGGGAGCGCCGCACTGTCGGAGGGGCGGTACTGAGGGAGCGCCGCACTGTCGGAGGGGCAGTACTGAGCGAGCGCCGCACAGCGCTGTCGGAGGGGCAGTACTGAGGGAGCGCCGCACTGTCGGAGGGGCAGTACTGAGGGAGCGCCGCACTGTCGGAGGGGTGGTACTGAGGGAGCGCCGCACTGTCGGAGGGGCGGTACTGAGGGAGCGCCGCACTGTCGGAGGGGCGGTACTGAGGGAGCCCCGCACTGTCGGAGGGGCGGTACTGAGGGAACGCCGCACTGTCGGAGGGGCGGTACTGAGGGAACGCCGCACTGTCGGAGGGGCGGTACTGAGGGAGCCCCGCACTGTCGGAGGGGCTGTATTTCGGATGAGACGTTAAACCGAGGCCCCGTCTGCCCTCTCGGGTGGATGTAAAAGATCCCGGGGCCACTATTGGAAGAAGAGCAGGGGGAGTTCTCCCCGGTGTCCTGGGGCCAATATTTATCCCTCGACCAACATCACTAAAACAGACGATCTGGGTCATTATCACATCGCTGTGTGTGGGAGCTTGCTGTGCACAAATTGGCGTTTCCCACATTACAACAATGAGCGCACTCCGATAGTACGCCATTGGCTGTGAGGCGCTTTGGGACGTCCGGTAGTCGTGAAAGGCGGCAAATAAATTTAAGTCTTTGTTTCTTTAATTCCTGGGCTGAAGGGGTTGTCTTATGAGGAACGTTGAGCAGGTTGGGCCAGTTCTCAATTCCAAAGATTCACCTCCCTCTGAGTGAAGAAATTCCTCCTCATCTCAGTCCTAAATGGCCGACCCCTTATCCTGAGACTGTGTGACCCCTGGTTCTAGACTCCCCAGCCCCGGGGGGGAAACACCCTCCTTGCATCTACCCAGTCAATCCCCCTCACAATCCGACACGTTTCAATGAGACCCCCTCTCATTCTTCTAAACTCTAGAGAATATCGGCCCAGTCTGCTCAATCTCTCCTCATAGGACAATCGCCCCCATCCCAGGAATCAGTCCGGTGAATAACAACTTGAATTTATATAGCGCCTTTAACATAATGAAACGTCCCAAGATGCTTCATGGGAGTATTTTGTGACAAAAATACACAAGGAGAAATTAACGCAGGAGACCAAAAGCTGGGTCACAGAGGTGGGTTTTAAGGAGCGTCTTGAAGGAGGAGAGAGAGGCGGAGAGATTTAGGGAGGGAGTTCCAGAGCTTGGGGGCCCAGGCAACAGAAGGCACGGCCACCGATGGTGGAGCGATTATAATCAGGGATGGTCAGGGGGGCAGAATTAGAGGAGTGCAGAGATCTCGGGAGGTTTAGGGGCTGGAGGATCTTTGTTGCAATGCCTCCAAGGCATGTATGTTCCCGAAGACAGGAATGTGAACAACTGCTTAATCTGGCCTTTGTGCCGTTAGTTGAATGTCAGGGTGCCAGGACACTGGGAGAGAACGCGCTGTTCGATCTGGGATCTGAAGGCCTCCACCAGCACTGCATTATCCAGTGTCCTGTTCCTGGCATAAGAGTAAAGACGTCTTACTGCAACTGTACAGGCCCCTTGTGAGACCACACCTGGAGTATTGTGCACAGTTCTGGTCTCCTTACCTAAGGAAAGATATACCTGCTCAGTACTGCCCCTCCGACAGTGCGGGGCTCCCTCAGTACCGCCTCTCCGACAGTGCGGCGCTCCCTCAGTACCGCCCCTCCGACAGTGCGGGGCTCCCTCAGTACCGCCCCTCCGACAGTGCGGCGCTCCCTCAGTACCGCCCCTCCGACAGTGCGACACTCCCTCAGTACCGCCCCTCCGACAGGGCGACACTCCCTCAGTAGTGCCCCTCCAACAGTACAGCAATTATACAGGGCCTTGGTGAGACCACACCTGGAGTATTGTGCACTGTTCTGGTCTCCTTACCTAAGGAAGGATATACTCGCCATTGAGGGAGTGCAGCGAAGGTTCACCAGACTGATCCCTGGGATGGGGGTGATTGTCCTATGAGGAGAGATTGAGCAGACTGGGCCGATACTCTCTGGAGTTTAGAAGAATGGGAGGGGATCTCACTGAAACGTGTCGGATTGTGAGGGGGATTGACGGGGTAGATGCAGGGAGGGTGTTTCCCCCCCGGGGCTGGGGAGTCTAGAACCAGGGGGTCACACAGTCTCAGGATAAGGGCTCGGACATTTAGGACGGAGATGAGGAGGAATTTCTTCACTCGGAGGGAGGTGAATCTCTGGAATTCTCTGCCCCAGAGGGCAGTGGAGGCTCAGTCGTTGAGTATATTCAGGGCTGAGGTCGGTAGATTTTTGGACTCGAGGGGAATCGAGGGATCGGGCGGGAAAGTGGAGTTGAGGTCGAAGATCAGCGCGCGATCTGATTGGATGGCGGAGCAGGCTCGAGGGGCCGAATGGCCGACTCCTGCTCCTGTTTGTTCTGTTCTTGCGGTGCAGCTGTGTGTGAGGAGGGGCCATACTGATGTCTGGGCAGGGGGGGGGGGGCGGGGGCTGTATTTCGCAGTAATTCAATGGGCGTGAAGCACTGTGTTTGCGAATCTGTGTGGCACGGAGGCCAGTCACACGCTGGTTCTGTCCCTACCTTATTGGTACCCGACATCCGCTCGGTCTCACTCTCGATCTCCTGCCGCATCTGGTTAAAATCCGTGAAAATCTGCGGAGAGACATTAGCGCGGGTAAATTACCTCGCAAGGCCGCCCCCGAGAGAGCTCAGCCCCTCCCCGCCCCGAACCCCTGCTCCCTCGAAACCCAGCGCCTCCCCACCACAAACCCCTCGACCCCTTGGCCTCAGGCCCACGTACAGAGCCCGCAGTTAGAGAATCCAATGGGCACCCGCAGCTCTCTGGGGCAGAGAACTCCTGACGATTTCGGACCCTCTGAGAGAAGAAATTCCTCCTCATCTCTGCAGGGGGGGGGGATTAACCTGCAGTGTAGGAGTGTTCCCCCGGGGGGTGAGCTGAGGGGGGAGGGGATTAACCTGCAGTGTAGGAGTGTTCCCCCGGGGGGTGAGCTGAGGGGGGAGGGGATTAACCTGCAGTGTAGGAGTGTTCCCCCGGGGGGTGAGCTGAGGGGGGAATGGGATTAACCTGCAGTGTAGGAGTGTTCCCCCGGGGGGTGAGCTGAGGGGGGAGGGGATTAACCTGCAGTGTAGGAGTGTTCCCCCGGGGGGTGAGCTGAGGGGGGAGGGGATTAACCTGCAGTGTAGGAGTGTTCCCCCGGGGGGTGAGCTGAGGGGGGAGGGGATTAACATGCAGTGTAGGAGTGTTCCCCCGGGGAGTGGGCTGGGCAGGGGGGCACAGCTTACCTTGCTCCGGCAGTGTAGGAATGTTCCCCACTCCTCGTCGCTGATACCTGCCAAACACAAAAAGGAAAGGGTCGGCCATCAAACGGTGTCGTCTGCAATTTACAAGTGTCCACGGTCCCTGCACCGTGGTGGGACTGTACCCAGGCACTCCCCCCCCCCCCCCCCCCCCCCACCCCCCGACCCCCAGCTCACTCCAGGGCTCAACCCCCAACCCTTGCCTTACACCCCGACCTCACCCACCCGACCCCCGCCTCGCGCCCGGGCTCACCCCCCGACCCCGGGTTCACCCCCGGCCCCCGCCTCACCCCCGACCTGACCCCCCCCGACCCCCGCCTCACCCCCGACCTCACCCCCCCGACCCCCGCCTCACCCCCGACCTCACCCCCCCGACACTCAGCTCGCCCCCGACCTCACCCCCCGACCCCCGCCTCACCCCCGACCCTCACCTCGTCCCCGGGCTCACCCCCGACCCCAGCCTCACCCCCGACCTCACCCCCCGACCCCCGCCTCACCCCCGACCTCACCCCCCCGACACCCGCCTCACCCCCCCGACCCCCGCCTCACCCCCGAGCTCACCCCCCCGACCCCCGCCTCACCCCCGACCTCACCCCCCCGACCCCCGCCTCACCCTAGAGCTCACCCCCCCGACCCCCGCCTCACCCCCCCGACCCCCGCCTCACCCCCGAGCTCACCCCCCCGACCCCCGCCTCACCCCCCCGCCGACCTCACCCCCCCGACACTCAGCTCGCCCCTGACCTCACCCCCCCGACCCCCGCCTCACCCCCGACCCTCACCTCGTCCCCGGGCTCACCCCCGACCCCAGCCTCACCCCCGACCTCACCCCCGACCCCCGCCTCACCCCCGACCTCACCCCCCGACCCCCGCCTCACCCCCGACCTCACCCCCCCGACCCCCGCCTCACCCCCGACCCCAGCCTCACCCCCGACCTCACCCCCCCGACACTCAGCTCGCCCCCAACCTCACCCCCCCGACCCCCGCCTCACCCCCGACCTCACCCCCCCGACACTCAGCTCGCCCCTGACCTCACTCCCCCGACCCCCGCCTCACCTCACCCCCCCCGACACTCAGCTCGCCCCTGACCTCACTCCCCCGACCCCCGCCTCACCTCACCCCCCCGACATTCACCTCGTCCCCGGGCTCACTCCCGACCCCGGGTTCACCCCCCCGACCCCCGCCTCACCCCCCCCCCCCCCCCCGACTCTCACCTCGTCCCCGGGCTCACCCCCGACCCCAGCCTCACCCCCGACCTCACCCCCGACCCCCGCCTCGCGCCCGGGCTCACTCCCGACCCCGGGTTCAGCCCCCGACCCCCGCCTGACCGCTGACCCTGTGCTCAGCCCCAACCCCGACCTCACCCCCGACACCGACGTCACCCCCGACCCCCGCCTCACCCCTGACCCCGGGCTCACCCCCGACCCCAGATTCAACTCCGACCCCGGCCTCACCCTTGACCCTTGCTCCCAGCCCCACCCCCACCCCTGAACGTTACCACATCCCCGGTGAGGACACACACACACACCATGGTGGACACCGATGGGAAAGCAGTGAGCGTGAGGCAGATTATTGCGTACGGCGGGAGAGGAGATGAGATGGGTTTATTTGGACACGGCTCCGAGAGATGCAACACAAACGGCGGGCGAGGTGGATGTACGGTGGGCGAGGAATGAATGAAGCAGGGCTATGCTGATGCATGCAGTACAGATAGCCACACGTCAGGAGAGCAGACCTGGGTAGGTGGCAGGTCTCTTGTGGGAATGTCCAGCACCTGCGAAGCACAATCAGACACAAACAACCTGCATTTAAACAATCCCTTTCGCAACATCAGCAAAAAGCACTTTACGGCCGATGAAATTCGTTTGGAGGGCGCTCGCTGTTGCAATGTGGGAAACGCCAACCTGCGCACAGCAAGCTCCCACACACAGCGATGTGATAATGACCCGGATCGTCTGTTTTAGTGATGTTGGTCCAGGGATAAATATTGGCCCCAGGACACCGGGGAGAACTCCCCCTGCTCTTCTTCCAATAGTGGCCCCGGGATCTTTTACATCCACCCGAGAGGGCAGACGGGGCCTCGGTTTAACGTCTCATCCGAAATACAGCCCCTCCGACAGTGCGGCGCTCCCTCAGTACTGCCCCTCCGACAGTGCGGCGCTCCCTCAGTACTGCCCCTCCGACAGTGCGGCACTCCCTCAGTACTGCCCCTCCTACAGTGCGGCACTCCCTCAGTACCACCCCTCCGACAGTGCGGCGCTCCCTCAGTACCGCCCCTCCGACAGTGCGGGGCTCCCTCAGTACTGCCCCTCCGACAGTGCGGCGCTCCCTCAGTACCGCCCCTCCGACAGTGCGGCGCTCCCTCAGTACTGCCCCTCCGACAGTGCGGGGCTCCCTCAGTACCGCCCCTCCGACAGTGCGGCGCTCCCTCAGTACCGCCCCTCCGACAGTGCGGGGCTCCCTCAGTACCATCCCTCCGACAGTGCGGCGCTCCCTCAGTACCGCCCCTCCGACAGTGCGGCACTCCCTCAGTACCGCCCCTCCGACAGTGCGGCGATCCCTCAGTACCGCCCCTCCGACAGTGCGGCGCTCCCTCAGTACCGCCCCTCCGACAGTGCGGCGCTCCCTCAGTACCGCCCCTCCGACAGTGCGGCGCTCCCTCAGTACCGCCCCTCCGACAGTGCGGCGCTCCCTCAGTACCGCCCCTCCGACAGTGCGGCGCTCCCTCAGTACCGCCCCTCCGACAGTGCGGCGCTCCCTCAGTACCGCCCCTCCGACGGTGCGGCGCTCCCTCAGTACTGGCAGCGGGAGTGTCGGCCCTGGATTACGCGCGTCCCTGGAGTGGGGCAAATCGAGACTACATGCGAGGGGCCTGAAGCTTGCCAGGGTGACCAGTGCAGCAAAGAGAAGCGGTTTTCAGAGTACAGTGCAAGTGGTTGCAGTGTTATGCTTGGATTTTACGTGCTGATCAGCTCTTACTCAAGCTTTCAGTAACCTTGAGCTGATCGTTACCGGTTGCCTTGTTCCATAAAACTCACAGCTGTCCACAAGCTACAATACAGGAACATAATAACAGGAGGAGGCCGTTCAGCCCCTCGAGCCTGTTACATTAGGAACAGGAGGAGGCCGTTCAGCCCCTCGAGTCTGTTACATTAGGAACAGGAGGAGGCCGTTCAGCCCCTCGAGCCTGTTACATTAGGAACAGGAGGAGGCCGTTCAGCCCCTCGAGCCTGTTACATTAGGGACAGGAGGAGGCCGTTCAGCCCCTCGAGCCTGTTACATTAGGGACAGGAGGAGGCCGTTCAGCCCCTCGAGCCTGTTACATTAGGAACAGGAGGAGGCCATTCAGCCCCTCGAGTCTGGTACATTAGGAACAGGAGGAGGCCGTTCAGCCCCTTGAGCCTGTTACATTAGGAACAGGAGGAGGCCGTTCAGCCCCTCGAGCCTGGTACATTAGGAGGCCGTTCGGCCCCTCGAGCCTGTTACATTAGGAGGCCGTTCGGCCCCTCGAGCCTGTTACATTAGGGACAGGAGGAGGCCGTTCAGCCCCTCGAGCCTGTTACATTAGCGACAGGAGGAGGCCGTTCAGCCCCTCGAGTGTGTTACATTAGGAACAGGAGGAGGCCGTTCAGCCCCTCGAGCCTGTTACATTAGGAGCATGAGGAGGCCGTTCAGCCCCTCGAGCCTGTTACATTAGGAACAGGAGGAGGCCGTTCAGCCCCTCGAGTGTGTTACATTAGGAACAGGAGGAGGCCGTTCAGCCCCTCGAGCCTGTTACATTCGGAACAGGAGGAGGCCGTTCAGCCCCTCGAGCCTGTTACATTAGGAACAGGAGGAGGCCGTTCAGCCCCTCGAGCCTGTTACATTAGGGACAGGAGGAGGCCGTTCAGCCCCTCGAGCCTGTTACATTAGGGACAGGAGGAGGCCGTTCAGCCCCTCGAGCCTGTTACATTAGGGACAGGAGGAGGCCGTTCAGGCCCTCGAGCCTGTTACATTAGCGACAGGAGGAGGCCGTTCAGCCACTCGAGCCTGTTACATTAGGGACAGGAGGAGGCCGTTCAGGCCCTCGAGCCTGTTACATTAGCGACAGGAGGAGGCCGTTCAGCCCCTCGAGCCTGTTACATTAGGGACAGGAGGAGGCCGTTCAGCCACTCGAGCCTGCTGCACCATTCAATGAGATCAGGGCTGATCTGAGACCCAACTCCATCTACCCGTCTTGGGCCCATATCCCTTAATACCTTTGGTTAACAGAAAGCAATCATTCTGTGATCTGTGATTTGCGGAAGGGAGTTTCAAATTTATACCACATCCTGTGTGTAGAAATGTTTCCTAGTCACTCCCGAAAGGTTTGGCTCTAAGTATTAGACTCTGCCCTCTAGTCCTAGACTCCCCAACCAGTGGAGATAGTCTCTCTCTCTATCCACCCTAACTGTTCCCTTCAATACCCTGAAATCTTCGATCAGATCGCCCCTTAACCGTCTAAATCCCAGGGAATATTCCCCGCGTTTGTGTAACCTCTCCTTGTAATCTAACCCTTGGAGTCCGGGTATCGTTCTGGTAAACCCAGGCTCCTCCCTCCGAGGCCAGTATATCCTCCCTAAGGTGTGGTGCCCAGTGCTCCCAGTGCTCCAGGTGTGAGCTAACCAGGGCTCTATACAGCTGCAGCATAACCTCGACCTCCTAGTGTCATAGAAACATAGAAAATAGGTGCAGGAGTAGGCCATTCGGCCCTTCGAGCCTGCACCCCCATTCAATATGATCGTGGCTGATCATTCCCTCAGTATCCCACTCCTGCTTTCTCTCCATACCCCTTGATCCCTTTAGCCGTAAGGGCCACATCTAACTCCCTTTTGAATATATCTAACGAACTGGCCTCAACAACTCTCTGTGGTAGAGAATTCCACAGGTTCACAATTCTCTGAGTGAAGAAGTTTCTCCTCATCTCGGTCCTAAATGGCTTACCCCTTATCCTTAGACTGTGACCCCTGGTTCTGGACTTCCCCAACATCGGGAACATTCTTCCTGCATCTAACCTGTCCAGTCCCGTCAGAATTTTATATGTTTCTATGAGATCCCCTCTCATTCTTCTAAACTCCAGTGAATACAGGCCCAGTCGATCCAGTCTTTCTTCATATGTCAGTCCTGCCATCCCGGGAATCAGTCTGGTGAACCTTCGCTGCACTCCCTCAATAGCAAGAATGTCCTTCCTCAAGTTAGGAGACCAAAACTGAACACAATATTCCAGGTGTGGTCTCACCAAGGCCCTGTACAACTGCAGTAAGACCTCCCTGCTCCTATACTCAAATCCCCTCGCTATGAAGGCCAACATGCCATTTGCCTTCTTCACCGCCTGCTGTACCTGCATGCCAACCTTCAATGACTGATGTACCATGACACCCAGGTCTCGTTGCACCTCCCCTTTTCCTAATCTGTCACCATTCAGATAATATTCTGCCTTTGTGTTTTTGCCACCAAAGTGGATAACCTCACATTTATCCACATTATACTGCATCTGCCATGCATTTGCCCACTCACCTAACCTGTCCAAGTCACTCTGCAGCCTCTTAGCATCCCCCTCACAGCTCACACCGCCACCCAGCTTAGTGTCATCTGCAAACTTACGAGATATTACACTCAATTCCTTCGTCTAAATCGTTAATGTATATTGTAAATAGCTGGGGTCCCAGCACTGAGCCCTGCGGCACCCCACTAGTCACTGCCTGCCATTCTGAAAAGGACCCGTTTATTCCGACTCTCTGCTTCCTGTCTGCCAACCAGTTCTCTATCCACGTCAGTACATTACCCCCCGATACCACGTGCTTTAATTTTGCTCACCAATCTCTTGTGTGGGACCTTGTCAAAAGCCTTTTGAAAGTCCAAATACACCACATCCACTGGTTCTCCCTTGTCCACTCTGCTAGTTACATCCTCAAAAAATTCCAGAAGATTTGTCAAGCCTGATTTCCCCTTTCATAAATCCATGCTGACTTGGGCCGATCCTGTCACTTGTGTCCTAGTCCGCTGGACGTATGCTGGGGAATGGTCAGTTGGAGTGTCCCTCACCAGTGTCGCCGCTCGCTGCCTCTTTCCGCTCCTCGGCCGAGGCCACGTTGACCAGTTGGAGGATGAGGGGTCGGCGGGTCACGATGCCGGATCCGCGGGGAAGGAAGTCTCGGCCCATGATGCTCTCCAACACCGAGCTCTTGCCGCTGCTCTGTGACCGGGCGGAGAGGGAGAGAGTTAACCGCTGGCGCCGTTTCCCCGAGGCAGTGCCGGGGTCACCGGGCGACCTCACCGCCCACACACTGGGGTCACCGGGCGACCTCACCGCCCCCCACACTGGGGTCACCGGGCGACCTCACCGCCCCCCACACTGGGGTCACCGGGCGACCTCACCGCCCCCCACACTGGGGTCACCGGGCGACCTCACCGCCCCCCACACTGGGGTCACCGGGCGACCTCACCGCCCCCCACACTGGGGTCACCGGGCGACCTCACCACCCACACACTGGGGTCACCGGCGACCTCACCGTCCACACACTGGGGTCACCGGGCGACCTCACCGTCCACACACTGGGGTCACCGGGCAACCTCACCATCCACACACTGGAGTCACCGGGCGACCTCAGCGCCCCCCCACACTGGGGTCACCGGGCGACCTCACCGCCCCCCCCCACACTGGGGTCACCGGGCGACCTCACCGCCCCCCCCCACACTGGGGTCACCGGGCGACCTCACCGCCCAGGCACTGGGGTCACACTCTTCCTCAGGCCCTTCCTGCTCCCCTCAGGTCCCTCCCCTTCTATTAATAGGCTCCTCCTCCAGGCCCCTCCCACTCAGCCCCATCCTCTCAGCCAGTCCCCTCCTTCTTCCTCAGCCCCTCCCCACGGGCCAGCCCCTCCCCCTCAGCCCCAGGTCCCTCCCCCTGTCCCCCAGGTCCATCCCCCTCAGCCCTCCCCGACCCCCGGCCCATCCTCCTCAGGCCCCTTAGTTCCCCCAGGCCCCTCCCCTCTTCCACAGGCCCCTCCCACCAAGGCCTCTCCCCCAGGCCCCGCCCCCTCAGTCCCCTGGCCCCGCCGCCTCATTTCCACCAGGCCTCGCCCCTCCTCCTCAGGCCCCTCCCCCAGTGCCCCAGGCTCCTCCCCCTCAGTCCCCCACCCAGGCCCCTCCCCCAGGCCCCTCCCTCCAGTGTCCCAGGCCCAGCCCCTCAGGTTCCATCCCTCAGTTCCCCAGGTCCCTCCCCTCCCCCTCATGCCCCTCCCCCTCAGTCCCCCCTCCCCCAGGCCCCTCCCCCTCAATCACCCCTCTCCCCCAGGCCCCTCCCCCCAGTGTCCCAGGCCCCTCCCCCTCAGTCCCTCCCTCCCCCAGGCCCCTCCCCTCAGTCCCCTTGCCCCCCCAGGCCCCCCCTCAATCCCCAGTCTCCCCTCCCCCTAAGTCCCCCCTCCCCCAGTACCCTCCCCCAGGCCCCTCCCCCCAGTGTCACAGGCCCCGCCCCTCAGGCTCCATCCCTCAGTCCCCCCTCCCCCAGTCCCCTTGCCCACCCAGGCCCCCCCTCAATCCCCAGGCCCCTCCCCCTCAGTTCCCCCTTCCCCCAGGCCCCTCCCCCTCAGTCCCCCCTCCCCCAGGCCCCTCCCCCTCAGTCCCCCCCTCCCCCCAGTCCCCTCCCCCCAGTCCCCTTGCCCACCCAGGCCCCTCCCCCTCCCCAGGCCCGCCCCCCAGTGTCCCAGGCCCCTCCCCTCAGTCCCCAATCCCCAGTCCCCTCCCCCTCAATCACCCCCCTCCCCCAGGCCCCTCCCCCCAGTGTCACAGGCCCCGCCCCTCAGGCTCCATCCCTCAGTCCCCCCTCCCCTCAGTCCCCTTGCCCCCCCAGGCCCCTCCCCCTCCCCAGGCCCCGCCCACACACACCTGGCTGCCCACCACCACGATCTGCGGCAGCTGCACCAGCTCAGCGCCCACCGTGCCGAAGATCTCCTGCAGTTTGTTGATGACGGGGATCAGGGTGTCCATGGCTCTCGCTCTCTGCTTCAAACCCCAACCGCCGACCTCCCCTGCCTTTCCATTGGTTGCAAGCCCCGTCAATCACCCGCGTCCCCGCCTCTCTCCACCTCGCATTGGCCCCTGCCCGGTCCCTCCGCCGCCCCATTGGCGGAGCCGGCCGTCAACCCAAGGACGGGCCGTATCCTGCGCTCCGATTGGCTGCTCCGCGCGAGCGCTCCCCCCAACCGCGCTAATGCCCGCCTCCCTCCGCCTGCGATTGGTGCGGTTCATTATCCTGGCGCGAGCTTATTGGCCCAGCGCATGTCAATCAACATAGCGGATACCATCCCGGCAAGCTGATTGGACGAGCCTTTCTTCTGCCCATTCCCACCCCACGTGCCTCCTCGCGCCTCCTCTCTGATTGGCTCCAAGCACAACAATCCCGCCTCCCTGCACCTCCGATTGGTTCAGCCGCCGGTCGACGGCTCAATCTGATTGGCTAATCAGCCTGTCGATCAATTGATCAACCGGCCCCGCTAATTGGCTGAAAGCCCCGTCAATCTAGCCTTCCCCCCCCACTCCCCCTCCTATTGGTTCAGCTATTCCCTCGTTCGTAGGTGAAGGGAGCTGTCCATCCTGGCAGCTATACAGACCATTGGCTGAGGCAGCTGTCAGTCACGGTGGCCCAACCCCACAGGGGTGGGCAGGTCCGAGAGGGACGGGCCCAGCCAATGGGGGGAGGGCGGCTCCTGTAATGGGCACAGGAGGATCCCATTCGGCCCCTCGAGCCCGTGCCGGCTCTGCGAACGATCGATCCCGTTAGCCGCACTCCCACCCGCAAATATTTCCCCGCAAATATTTCCCCCTTCCGAGGAGTTATCCAATTCCCGTCAACTCCCTCCGTTGCCTAGCGACCGACTCCATCCCGCTCCCGGACATCTTCCCCAGGCTGAGCCAGGCGGTTCGCAACCCTGGGCGTCACCTTTGACCCCCGGAAGGAGCTCCCGACCCCATCTCCGCGGCAGAAGGTCACAAGAACAGAAGAAATAGGAGCAGGAGTCGGCCATTCGGCCCCTCGAGCCTGCTCCGCCATTTAATACGATCATGGCTGATCCGATCATGGACTCAGCTCCACTTCCCTGCCCGCCCCCTTATCGGTTAAGAAACTGTCTATCTCTGTCTTAAATTTATTCAATGTCCCGGCTTCCACAGCTCTCTGAGGCAGCGAATTCCACAGATTTACAACCCTCTGAGAGAAGAAATTCCTCCTCATCTCAGTTTTAAATGGGCGGCCCCTTATTCTAAGACCATGTCCCCCTAGTTCTAGTCTCCCCCATCACTGGGAACATCCTCTCTGCATCCACCTTGTCGAGCCCCCCTCATAATCTGATACGTTTCGATAAGATCACCTCTCATTCTTCTGAATTCCAATGAGTACAGGGCCAACCTGCTCAACCTTTCCTCGTAAGTCAACCCCCTCATCCCCCGGATCAACCGAGTGAACCTTCTCTGAACTGCCTCCAAAGCAAGTATATCCGTTCGTAAATACGGAAACCAGAACTGCACGCAGTACTCCAGGTGTGGCCTCACCAATACCCTGTATAACTGGAGCAAGACTTCCCTGCTTTTATACTCCATCCCCTTTGCAATAATACTCTATCAAAACCCTTTGTAATTTTGAGCGCATATATTTAATCTCCCCTCAACCTTCTCTGCTCCACTGAAGGCCCTCATCCCCGGAACCATTCTGGTCAAGTTTCTCCGCACCCTCGCCAGGGCATCCTTAAGGCCCATCCTCCCGACAGTGCGGGGCCCAGAATTGGCCACATTGCTCCAGTTGAGGCCGTACCAGTGTTCTGTAAAAGGTTCGCCATACTTGTTTTTGCACGGTTTATAAAGATAGGAAGTATTTGGCCGAGAAGATCTTACAACCACACGTATGCCGACTCCCACCTCCGTAACATTGCCCCTGCACGCACCTGCGTCAGCTTATCCACTGCTGAAGCCCTCATCTGTGTCTTTGTCACCTGTAGAACTGACTATTCCAACTCACTCTTCAAGTAGACTGCATTTCTCCAGCCTCTTTCACCATCTCAGGACGTCCCAAAACGCCTCACAGCCAATGAAATGCTCTTTTTGAAGCGTAGTCACTGTTGTAATGTAGGAAATGCGACAGCCAATTTGTGCACAGCAAGCTCCCACAAAAAGCAATGTGATAATGACCCAGATCGTCTGTTTTAGTGATGTTGGTTGACGGGTAAATATAGGCCCCAGGACACCGGGGAGAACTCCCCCTGCTCTTCTTCCAATAGTGGCCGTGGGATCTTTTACATCCACCCGAGAGGGCAGACGGGGCCTCGGTTTAATGGCTCATCTAAAAGACGGCACTTGGAACAGTGTGGCACTCCCTCAGTACCGCCCCTCCGACAGTGCGGCGCTCCCTCAGTGCTGCCCCTCCGACAGTGCGGCACTCCCTCAGTACTGTCCCTCCGACAGTGCGGCACTCCCTCGGTAACGCCCCTCCGACAGTGCGGCACTCCCTCTGTACCGCCCCTCCGACAGTGCGGCGCTCCCTCAGTACTGTCCCTCCGACAGTGCGGCGCTCCCTCAGTACTGTCCCTCCGACAGTGCGGTGCTCCCTCAGTACTGCCCCTCCGACAGTGCGGGGCTCCCTCAGTACTGCCCCTCCGACAGTGCGGGGCTCCCTCAGTACTGCCCCTCCGACAGTGCGGCACTCCCTCGGTACCGCCCCTCCGACAGCGCAGTACGGCGCTCCCTCGGCACCGCCCCTCCGACAGTGCGGCACTCCCTCAGTACCGCCCCTCCGACAGTGCGGCGCTCCCTCAGTACTGCCCCTCCGACAGTGCGGCACTCCCTCAGTACCGCCCCTCCGACAGTGCGGCACTCCCTCGGTACCGCCCCTCCGACAGCGCACCCTCGGCACCGCCCTCCCCAATCGTGGGCAGGGCTGTATAAGGGAAGTGCGTTGAGGGCTGCAGATAGCCACCTTGGCCAGTCGGCTAAGCAGGGCCATGGGGAGGTCCCCCTCCAAGGCCGATATAACCTTCCTGAGCCTCAGCGCTGAACGCAGATAATGGACAAAGAACAGATGCGTGCGAGTATTATTTTAAAAATATAGATGTATATTTTGGTTAAAAAGGACATCATTATAATTGAACACCGCATCACCAGAGCGATCCTTTCGATCAGGGGTCATTTATTGCCTTTGACAGCAATCTGCTCCTCGTCATGCAGTCCGTCTCATTGGAGGTCATCGCGAGCGCAGCGGGGAAATGAGGGCGTGGCCTCCGGGGGCGTGACCTCCAGTGGGGGGGGCGTGACCTCTGGGTCGTGACCTTCGGGAGGGGCGTGACCTCCGGGAGGGCGCGGGGACCGTGACATCACCACGAGGGGCACCGTGACTTCCAGAGGGCGTGACCTCTGAGGGCGGGGGACCGTGACCTGTTGGGGCGTGACCTCAGGGCGCGGGGGACCACGACATCGCTGCGCGGGGGGGGGGTTGTGACATCAGCGGAACGGTCCATTTGCAGGGGGGATTGCGGTGGGGATCGCAGTTAAGGGGGTTGGTGTAATCTTGCCAGGAGGGGAGGGGGGTTCGGCCGGTGGGAGGGGCAGCTGGTTTAAGCTGTCGACACCACCCCCCCCCCCCCCGCCCCACCATTCCCTCCCCTTACCCCCGGCAGCCAGGCCCAGTGAGCCCCCTCCATCGCTCAGGCTCCGGGGGGTGAGAGGTCGCAGGGCGCGCCCCGAACCCCGGCCGCCCAGCATAAAACGGGCGCTGGATTATCTCCCCGGCCGAGACCCTACGGTTTCCCCGGGTGACGGGCCTGGTGGTATCGCTGGTGGGCCGCCTCCGCCCGGGCCTTCAGCAGCCACAGCTCGTTCTGGATGAAATCCGTGACCGCCTTCCGCATCTCCACCTGGAGGGCAGGGGAAAGAGAGGGGTGTGAGACGATCGCTCGAGCCTGTTACATTAGGGACAGGAGGAGGCCGTTCAGCCCCTCGAGCCTGTTACATTAGGAACAGGGGGAGGCCGTTCAGCCCCTCGAGCCTGTTACATTAGGGACAGGAGGAGTCCGTTCAGCCCCTCGAGCCTGTTACATTAGGGACAGGAGGAGGCCGTTCAGCCCCTCGAGCCTGTTACATTAGGAACAGGAGGAGGCCGTTCAGCCCCTCGAGCCTGTTACATTAGGGACAGGAGGAGGCCGTTCAGCCCCTCGAGCCTGTTACATTAGGAACAGGAGGAGGCCATTCAGCTCCTCGAGCCTGTTACATTAGGGACAGGAGGAGGCCGATCAGCCCCTCGAGCCTGTTACATTAGGGACAGGAGGAGGAGGCTGTTCAGCTCCTCGAGCCTGTTCTGCTATTCAATGAGATTGTCATGTATCTTACATTATTATATACAACTGTATCCTAACATGCTATACATGACTGTAATAAGATATGACCTGTAACCACCAGCATACCTTACCACCAGGGGTGCACTTGCAAGAGACAGGTATACAAGGACAGGTCTCAGGCAAGTGCAGCATTCCAGAGCTGTGAAATAAAGGTGCAGGTCCAGAGTGACCTTCACTACATGCCTCGTGTGAGTCTGTACTGAGGGGACAGGACTTTACAGTGGCGACGAGTTACGGGATTACAGAATCCACAGAATGGCGAACAACGGATCAGATGAAAAGTACAATGCGGGAGACAATTGGGAGGACTTTATAGAAAGGCTCCAGCAAAGCTTTGTAACCAAAGACTGGTTAGGCGACGATAAGGCAGACAAGAGAAGAGCCCATCTCTTGACCAGCTATGGCTCGAAAACATACGCCTTAATGAAGGATCTGTTGGCACCCGAGAAACCAGCAAGCAAGTCGTTTGAAGAATTGAGCACACTGGTAAGAGACCACCTGAAGCCAGCGAGCAGCCTACACATGGCCAGACACAGGTTCTACAACTACAGACGCTGTGTGGGCCAGAGCATACCCGACTTCGTGGCGGAACTTCGGAGGTTGGCTAGTTTATATGAGTTCTCCGATGAACTGAGGAGAGAAATGCTGAGAGACTTTTTCATTGAAGAAATAGGCCACGCAGGCCTATTCCGAAAGCTCATAGAGACCAAGAACCAGACCTTAGAGGCAGCAGCACTGGTTGCACAGACATTCTTGGTAGAGGAAGAAGAAGCGAGGTTGATTTACAATGCAGGTACGACAACTAACGAAATATCGGAACAAGAAGTTCACAGCATTAAACAAACTGCTACCCCCACACACAGACAAAACCGGGAGAACAGGCTCTCGACAGCAGGCAGAAGCCATCAAGGGCCACAGGAACGGCCGCTCACACCTCATCAACCCACAATGCGAGCAATCAACTACAAACTGAGAGAAGCTCAAGAGAGATCAGCCAGACGCAGCTCATTCTTTGGGAACACTTTAAACAATGGAACAGGTTCTGTGCTGGAGGTGTGGGGGTGGGCACTGGTCAAGGAGATGTCGATTTCAGCAGGCTGTTTGCAAAAATTGTGAATATACAGGGCATTTGGCCCGCATGTGCAAAAAAACGGCAGCTCGGCTGATATACGAATCGGATGGGTCGGAAAGCGGACCAGAAGATGGTGGGGACAGTACCCGGGACACCGATGGACAGCGGGTCAACACGATCAATGGCCGCTGCTCCTACAACAGGACGCCTCCTATAATGATGAGGGTCCTACTCAACGGGATATCTGTCAACATGGAGCTGGATACGGGAGCGAGTCAATCTCTCATGGGCGCTCAACAATTTGAACAACTGTGGCCGCATAAAAGAGACAGACCAAAACTCACAAGGGTTGACACCAAACTAAGGACCTATACCAAAGAAATCGTACCAGTCCTCGGCAGCGCCATGCTCTCTGTCACACACAAAGGGACATTGAACTGACTTCCCCTGTGGATTGTCCCCGGAGACCCCCCAGCCCTGCTGGGGAGAAGCTGGCTGGCAAAACTAAACTGGAAATGGGATGATGTCCATGCCATGTCATTAGAGGAATGGACCTCCTGCTCAACAGTTATAAAGCGATTTGAACATCTCTTTCAGCCAGGTGTGGGCACTTTCAAAGGGGCCAAAGTCAAAATCTACATCACACAGGATGCTAGACCGGTCCATCACATGGCCAGAGCTGTACCCTATGTGATGAGGGAAAAGATTGAACACGAACTAGACAGGCTTCTGCGGGAAGGCATTATATCACCTGTGGAATTTAGCGACTGGGCAAGTCCCATCGTCCCAGTCATGAAGCCTGATGGATCTGTACAGATCTGTGGGGACTACAAATCTACCATAAACAGAGTCTCCCTACAGGACCAGTACCCGCTGCCCAGAGCGGAGGACTTATTTGCCACATTGGCTGGAGGTCAACTTTTCTCAAAATTAGACCTCACATCTGCGTATATGACGCAAGAATTGACCGAGGAATCCAAGCTACTCATCACCATCAACACACATCGAGGCCTTTTCATGTACAATCGATGCCCATTCGGCATCAGGTCGGCAGCTGCCATATTCCAGCGCAACATGGAGAGTCTGCTCAAATCCATCCCGGGGACGGTTGTATTTCAAGACGACATACTTATCACGGGCAGGGACACCGACTCCCATCTCCGTAATTTGGAGGAAGTACTAAAGCGGTTGGATCGGGTAGGCCTACGAGCCAAGAAATCCAAGTGCCTGTTTCTCGCACCCGAGCTTGAATTTTTGGGCAGAAGGATTGCCGCTGATGGAATCCGCCCAACAGAGTCCAAAACAGAAGCAATTCGCCTGGCACCCAGGCCCCGGAATGTCTCGGAACTGCGCGCCTTTCTCGGGCTACTCAATTACTTTGGGAACTTTATGCAGAACTTGGGCACGCTGCTGGAGCCTCTCCACGTGCTACTCAGGAAGGGGTGCGATTGGTTTTGGGGGGATGCCCAGGAACGCGCCTTCAATAAGGCACGCAACCTTCTGTGTTCCAACAGTGTTTTGACTTTCTTTGATCCAGGTAAAAAGCTAGTTCCCACATGCGATGCGTCAGCGTATGGGGTCGGGTGCGTTTTGCAACATGTCAATAGTGCGGGCAAATTACAACCCATAGCTTATGCCTCCAGGTCACTTTCGCGGGCGGAGTGCGGGTACGGAATGGTAGAGAAGGAGGCGCTCGCGTGCGTGTATGGTGTCAAAAAGATGCACCAATACCTTTTCGGGGCCAAGTTCGCGTTAGAAACCGACCACAAGCCCCTCACGTCCCTCCTATCCGAGAGCAAGGCAATAAACGCCAACGCCTCGGCGCGAATTCAACGGTGGGCACTCATGCTGGAGTCCTACGACTATACCATAAGGCACAGACCAGGCACAGACAACTGTGCTGACGCGCTCAGCAGGCTACCCCTAGCGACCACGGAAGGGTCTGACGAACAGGACTGTGAGATAGTCATGGCAATCAATGCCTTTGAGTCCACAGGTTCGCCCATGACGGCTCGCTAAATCAGAGCCTGGACGGCCAGCGACCCCATGTTATCCTTAGTAAAAAGATGTGTCCTAACCGGTGTCTGGGCAGAGGCTCGCGATGCCTGCCCCGAGGAATTAAAGCCCTTTCACAGGCGCATGCATGAGCTATCACTACAAGCAGACTGCCTGATGTGGGGCAGCCGAGTAGTCATGCCTCTGCGAGGCAGAGAGGCATTTGTCCGGGAGCTCCACCGCGAGCACCCAGGGATCGTTCTCATGAAGGCCATAGCCAGATCCCACGTCTGGTGGCCTGGTATTGATGCGGACCTGGAGCTCTGCGTCCGAAGGTGCACCATTTGTGCCCAACTCAACAATGCCCCCAGGGAGGCTCCACTGAGCCCAAGGCCCTGGCCTACCAAACCGTGGTCGCGGGTGCACGTAGACTATGTGGGCCCATTCATGGGCAAAATGTTCCTCGTAGTTGTAGATGCATTTTCAAAGTGGATCGAATGCACCATTTTAAACTCGAGCACAACCTCCACCACTGTGGAGAGCCTCGCAACCATGTTTGCAACGCACATTATCCCTGACATATTGGTCAGTGACAATGGTCCGTGCTTCACCAGCGCAGAATTCCAAGACTTTATAATTGACCACGGCATAAATCACGTCAAGACGGCACCGTTCAAGCCGGCCTCCAACAGCCAGGCGGAGAGAGCAGTGCAAATCATTAAACAAGGCATGCTTAAAATCCAAGGTCCCACGCTGCAGGGTCGCCTGTCGCGACTGCTGCTGGCATACAGATCTCGTCCGCACTCACTGACTGGGATCCCCCCCGCGCAACTGTTGATGAAAAGGACTTTAAAAACAAGGCTCTCATTAATCCTCCCAGACATGCACGAAATCGTTGAGGCAAAGCGCCGTAAGCTGACCGAGTACCATGACAGAAATTCCAGGGGGAGATGGAATGAGATAGGGGACAAAGTGTTTGTACTAAACTATGGCAGGGGTCCCAAATGGCTTGCAGGGACAGTAACGGGCAAGGAAGGAAACAGGCTACTGGTAGTACAAATGGACAATGGCAAAACCTGCCGGAGGCATGTAGACCAAGTCAAAAGCGGATTTACCAACAACACTGCGGAACCAGAGGCAGACTACAATGTGGAACTCGCACCACACCTGGTGGACAGACAGAGGGAACAACCTGAGGAAAGGGCAATCCCAACAGACAGCCCAGGCGAGTCAACAACAATCACACCAATCGAAACAGACAGCCCAGGCGAGATACCAGCAACTACACCCAAAGAAAAACAGACACCAAGGCAAACAACTGAACCACAACTCAGACGCTCCACGCGAGAGCGTAGACCACCTGAGAGACTGAACCTATAAAGACAATAAGACCTTGGGGGAGGGTGATGTCATGTATCCTACATTATTATATATAACTGTATCCTAACATGCTATACTTGACTGTAATAAGATATGACCTGTAACCACCAGCATACCTTACCACCAGGGCTGCACTTGCAAGAGACAGGTATATAAGGACAGGTCTCAGGCAAGTGCAGCATTCCAGAGCTGTGAAATAAAGGTGCAGGTCCAGAGTGACCTTGACTTCACGACATGCCTCGTGTGAGTCTGTACTGAGGGGACAGGACTTTACAGAGATCGCGGCTGATCTGTATCTTAACTCCATCTACCCATCTTGGTTCCCAAACCCTTAATACCCTTCCCCAACAAAAACATCTCGATCTCAGCATTAGACTTTCCAATTGACCCCCGGCCTAGACAGCGTTTTGGGGGAGAGAGTTCCAGATTCCCACTGCCCTTTGTGTGAAGAAGTGCTTCCTGACATCACCCATGAACGGGAGGGGGTAGGAGTGAGGGGAAATGAGGAGGAGAGGGGGAAGGGAGCGGAAGGGGAGGGAGGAAACAGAGTGATTGACCGGGGGGGGAGATGGAATAAAGGGAGGGAGAGGGTGTCGGAGAGAGGGAGTCAGAGGGGGAGGGAGAGGGGACGTGGGGGAGGGAGGAGGAGGGTGGGGGAGGGAGGAGAGGCGAGGGGAAGCGAGAGGGAGTGGAGGTGGGGGAGGGAGTGGAGGTAGTGGAGGGGGAGGGAGGTGAGGGAGGGAGAGGGAGGTGAGAGCGCAAGATGGGAGACGGAGGGGTAGTTGGGGGAGGTGGGGGAGGGGTGGGGGATGTGGGGAGTGGGGGAGGGGTGGGGAGGGGGGTGTGGGGAGGGAGGGGAAGTTGGGGAGGGAGGTGGGAACGGAGGGGGAGTTGGGGGGTATGGGGGGGTGTGGGGAGTGGGGAGGGGTGGGGAGGGGGATGTGGAGAGGAGGGGGAGTTGGGGGAGGGGAGGTGGGAGAGGGAGGGGGTGTTGGGGGAGGGAGGGGGAGTTGGGGGAGGGAGGGAGGGGGAGTTGGGGGAGGGAGGGAGGGGGAGTTGGGGGAGGGAGGGGGAGTTGGGGGAGGGGAGGTGGGGGAGGGAGGGGGAGTTGGGGGAGGGAGGGGGAGTTGGGGGAGGGAGGGGGAGGGAGTTGGGGGGGGAGGGGGAGTTGGGGGGGAGGGGAGTGGGGGGTTGGGAGGAGGGGGGAGGGAGGGAGGGAGGGGGAGTTGGGGGAGGGGAGGTGGGGGAGGGAGGGGGAGTTGGGGGAGGGAGGGGGAGTTGGGGGGTGTGGGGAGTGGGGGAGTTGGGGGAGGGGAGGTGGGGGAGTTGGGGGAGGGAGGGGGAGTTGGGGGAGGGAGGGGGAGTTGGGGGGTGTGGGGAGTGGGGGAGTTGGGGGAGGGGAGGTGGGGGAGGGAGGGGGAGTTGGGGGAGGGAGGGGGAGTTGGGGGAGGGAGGGGGAGTTGGGGGAGGGGATGTGGGGGAGGGAGGGGGAGTTGGGGGAGGGAGGGGGAGTTGGGGGAGGGGATGTGGGGGGGAGGGGGGGGATTGGGGGAGGGAGGGGGAGTTGGGGGGTGGGGGAGTGGGGGAGGGGAGGTGGGGGAGGGAGGGGGAGTTGGGGGACGGGAGGGGGAGTGGTGGGGAGGGGAGGTGGGGAGGAGGTGGGGGACGGAGGGGAGTTGGGGGAGGGGAGGTGGGGTACGGAGGGAGAGTTGGGGGGTGTGGGGGAGTGGGGGAGGGGGAGTTGGGGGAGGGAGGGGGAGTTGGGGGAGGGGTGGGGTACAGAGGGGAGTTGGGGGTGGTGTGGGGGTGTGGGGAGTGGGGGAGGGGTGGGGAGGGGGTGTGGGGAGGGAGGGGGAGTTGGGGGAGGGAGGGTGGGGGTGGAGGGGGAGTTGGGGTACGGAGGGGGAGTTGGGATGAGGGAGGTGGGGAGGGAGTTGGGGGAGGGAGGGGGTGTTGGGGGAGGGAGGGGGAGTTGGGGGAGGGAGGGGGATGGGGGAGGGAGGGGGAGTTGGGGAGGGAGGGGGAGTGGTGGGGGAGGGGAGGTGGGGTTCCCGGCCTGAAGCAGGAGGCAGAGAGTTGAATCCCGTACCCAGCGGGACTCCGCACCTTGGGCGGAGCGGGTGTGTGGGGAGGCGGGGGTCCCGTGTATTAAAGCCCGGGGCGGGGGTCACGGTTTGCCACACTAACCCCCCCACGCCCGCCCCCTCCCCCACGGTCCGCCAGTTCCCGCGGGACCTTACCGGTGATCGGTTCTCGGACTTCAGGTCGGACACCAGTTGCTCGAGGGTAAAGGGCTTCCCCACGTAGACCGTGATCCTCTGGGGGGAGAGAGAGAGAAACGGGTTCAGACCTCGGGCCTTTGCTGCAGTGAGGTGGGGGGGGTCCTCTCTGGGGAAACACCCCTTCCCCCCGCCCCCGCCACACCAGTCCACATTAACACCAGACCCCCCGCCCCCACAGAGCAGCAGTGCTGGGTAGAGCGTTCCATCACACTCCTGACTTGTGTCTTGCAGACGCAGGAGAGGTTTTGGGGAGTTGGGAGGTGGGACACTCGCAGTAGGGTGTGTGTGTGAGAGAGCACGAGCGCGAGAGAGCGAGTGTGCGCGTGTGTGTGAGTGGGAGTGCGTGTGAGTGGGAGTGGGCGTGGGAGCGGGAATGAGTGTGAGCGTAACTGTGTGTGTGTGTGAGTGTGAGTGTGAGTGTGAGTATGTGTGCGAGTGTGAGTGTGAGTGTGTGAGCGAGTGTGTGAGCGAGTGTGTGAGTGTGAGCGAGTGTGAGCGAGTGTGAGAGAGTGCGAGAGAGTGCGAGAGAGTGCGTGAGAGTACGAGAGAGTGCGAGAGAGTACGAGAGAGTGCGAGAGAGTGTGTAAGAGTGCGAGAGAGAGTGCGAGAGTGCGAGAGAGTGTGTGAGAGTGTGAGAGTACGAGAGTGCGTGAGAGTGCGTGAGAGTGCGAGAGAGTGTGTAAGAGTGCGAGAGAGAGTGCGAGAGTGCGAGAGTGCGAGAGAGTGTGTGAGAGTGCGAGAGAGTGTGTGAGAGTGCGAGAGAGTGTGTGAGAGTGTGTGTCTGAGTATGCAGGAGTGTATGTGCAAGAGCATTTGTGTTTGCAAGCGTGTGTGTCCGAGTGTGCAATAGAGCGAGTGTGATTATGGGACAGTGAGCGTGCGAGAGTGAGTGCGATTATGTGAGATTGAGAGTGTGTGTGTGTGAGTGAGAATCAGCCCGTGAGTGTGGGCAGGAGAATGGGCGAGGGCGAGAGCGAGAGCGAGAGATCAGTATCCGCGCACTCCTCACCCCGAGCAGGTCCAACACGCTGCAGAAGCTGCTGGCCTGTCCCACACACCACGGAGAATCCGTAGGAACCGGGGCAGGAGGGGCAGGGGTCAGAGAACCACATGGCGGACCTCGAATCCCAGAGACGGGGAGCAGGCGACTTGCGCGGAGACGGAGCGGAAGGAGAGGGAGTGGCTCACCTTCCCGAGGCGCGGGTAGTACGGAGGCTTGTTGGGGAGGACATCACTCAGACCTGAGGGAAGACAAGAGAAGAGATAGGAGGTTAGGCATAAATCGCAGTACCGCCCCTCCGACAGTGCGGCACTCCCTCAGTACCGCCCCTCCGACAGTGCGGCGCTCGCTCATTACCGCCCCTCCGACAGCGCGGCACTCCCTCAGTACTGCCCCTCCGACAGTGCGGCGCTCGCTCATTACCGCCCCTCCGACAGTGCGGCGCTCCCTCAGTATCGCCCCTCCGACAGTGCGGGGCTCGCTCAGTACCGCCCCTCCGACAGTGCGGGGCTCCCTCAGTACCGCCCCTCCGACAGTGCGGGGCTCGCTCAGTACCGCCCCTCCGACAGTGCGGGGCTCCCTCAGTACCGCCCCTCCGACAGTGCGGCACTCCCTCAGTACTGCCCCTCCGACAGTGCGGGGCTCCCTCATTACCGCCCCTCCGACAGCGCGGTGCTCCCTCATTACCGCCCCTCCGACAGTGCGGGGCTCCCTCAGTACCGCCCCTCCGACAGTGCGGCGCTCCCTCAGTACTGCCCCTCCGACAGTGCGGCGCTCCCTCAGTACTGCCCCTCCGACAGTGCGGCACTCCCTCAGTACTGCCCCTCTGACAGTGCGGAGCTCCCTCAGTACCGCCCCTCCGACAGTGCGGCACTCCCTCAGTACTGCCCCTCCGACAGTGCGGCACTCCCTCAGTACCGCCCCTCCGACAGTGCGGCGCTCCCTCAGTACTGCCCCCCGGGGGAGAGCGTGAGTCCAGTGTGTGTCTGTGTGTGAGATCGAGTACACGAGTGTGTATTCATGAGCGTGTGCGCGTGCAGGAGTAAGTGTGCGCGCACACGTGTGTGTGGTGTGTGTGTGTGTGTGTTCATGAGTATGTCAGCCTGTGCCCAAGCGTGTGTGTACACGCGAGACATCGACACCTTGCTGACATTCGGGGTCTATCCTCATCCGTCACGAGTGGCCCTGCTTGGGTGAGGTCCCAGAAAGACCCTGTTCCCCTCTCCTCCCATCCCTGACAGGCGATCTTATCGAAACGTATCAGATTCTGAGGGGGCTGGACAGGGTGGATGCAGAGAGGATGTTTCCCCCTCGTGGGGGGGAATCTAGAACTAGGGGGCACATAGTCTCAGAATAAGGGGTCGCCCATTTAGGATGGAGATGAGGAGGAATTTCTTCTGGTGAATCTGTGGAATTCTCTGCCCCAGAGAGCTGTGGGGGGCTGGGTCACTGAATATATTTAAGGTGGAGATAGACAGATTTTTGAGCGATAAGGGAGTGAAGGGCCGGGCGGGGAAGTGGAGCTGAGCCCAAGATCGGATCAGCCGCGATCGTATTGAATGGCGGAGCGGGCTCGAGGGGCCGAATGGCCGACTCCTGCTCCTATTTCTTATGTTTTCCCCTTGTCAAACACGTCTGGAAGTGTGTGAGGGAAGAAAATGGATATTTGAAACCCTCCTACGACCCCACGGGCCACCGACACGCCCTCCCGGACCAGACTTACCCACGTGCCAGAGTGGGAGAATTATCGGATTCAGGGGACATTCGGAGATCAGCCTCCCGATACCTACGGAAAAAACAAGATAGACCTGTGTCACTGTCTTCAGCCAAGGACCTAGCGCTGGTCTCATCGACGGCACATGTAACAGGCTCGAGGGGCTGAACGGCCTCCTCCTGTCCCTAATGTAACAGGCTCGAGGGGCTGAACGGCCTCCTCCTGTTCCTAATGTAACAGGCTCGAGGGGCTGAACGGCCTCCTCCTGTTCCTAATGTAACAGACTCGAGGGGCTGAACGGCCTCCTCCTGTCCCTAATGTAACAGACTCGAGGGGATGAACGACCTCCTCCTGTGCCTAATGTAACAGGCTCGAGGGGCTGAACGGCCTCCTCCTGTCCCTAATGTAACAGGCTTGAGGGGCTGAATGACCTCCTCCTGTCCCTAATGTAACAGGCTCGAGGGGCTGAACGGCCTCCTCCTGTCCCTAATGTAACAGACTCGAGGGGCTGAACGGCCTCCTCCTGTCCCTAATGTAACAGGCTCGAGGGGCTGAACGGCCTCCTCCTGTTCCTAATGTAACAGGCTCGAGGGGCTGAACGGCCTCCTCCTGTCCCTAATGTAACAGACTCGAGGGGCTGAACGGCCTCCTCCTGTCCCTAATGTAACAGACTCGAGGGGCTGAACGGCCTCCTCCTGTCCCTAATGTAACAGACTCGAGGGGCTGAACGGCCTCCTCCTGTCCCTAATGTAACAGGCTCGAGGGGCTGAACGGCCTCCTCCTGTCCCTAATGTAACAGACTCGAGGGGCTGAACGGCCTCCTCCTGTTCCTAATGTAACAGACTCGAGGGGCTGAACGGCCTCCTCCTGTCCCTAATGTAACAGACTCGAGGGGATGAACGACCTCCTCCTGTGCCACTGTACACAGGCAGCTTGAAGATTCGAAGAGAGGGAGAGAACGCTCACCCCATTTCAGCCTCATAAACTCCTCCGTCATATTCACCTTGCCTGAAAGACAGAAAGAACATTACTCAAAAAGACCAGATGCACTGGAACAACCCTTCTGCACCGAACATTCACACCCCGTCTATCTCCACCTTAAATATATTTAATGACCAGCCTCCCTCAGTACCGCCCCTCCGACAGTGCGGGGCTCCCTCAGTACTGCCCCTCCGACAGTGCGGCGCTCCCTCAGTACCGCCCCTCCGACAGTGCGGTGCTCCCTCAGTACCGCCCCTCCGACAGTGCGGCGCTCCCTCAGTACTGCCCCTCCCTCAGTACCGCCCCTCCGACAGCGCAGTGCGGTGCTCCCTCAGTACCGCCCCTCCGACAGCGCAGTGCGGCGCTCCCTCAGTACCGCCCCTCCGACAGTGCCGCGCTCCCTCAACACTGCACTGGGAGTGTCAGCCTAGATTTACGTGCCCAAGTCTTTGGAGTGGGACTTGAACCTGCAACCGTCTGACATGAGGCCAGAGTGCTGCAAGAGTGCCAGTCGATATATAGCGAAGAGGGATCGGGCGGGAAAGTGGAGTTGAGGTCGAAGATCAGCCGTGATTTTACTGAATGGGAGAGCGGGCTCGAGGGGCCGAATGGCCGACTCCTGCTCCTAATTCTTATGTTCCACCAACTGAGCTACCAGAGAGGTGGTTAACGTTGATTTCATGCTCCGCTCCACTCTGCTCTCGGAGCGCTAAAGCTGAATTTCCCGGCACGAGAGAACCAGTAGCGCCTGCCACTACTTTGCAAGACTTAGCGGGCAGGAATTCCGAGCGCATAAAGCCTCTCAGTCCTCCCTCAAGCCCTGTGCATTAACTGAGCCGCGAGCTGCAGAACCAGAATCTCTACCAACCCTCAGCCAGGTTCTGACTCCGGATCGTCACCATACCTTCCGGGAAGATGTGGACCCAGTCTCCGTGATTGAGCTTTTCCAGGAGAAAGTCCATCCCTTTCTGGTACACCCCTTCACCTAGGCCGGAGGAAGGAGGGTTAGCAGGGAGGAGTGTGTGAACACGATTAATCAGCACCCTGTGTTACTGACTGTATCTGTACTGATGTTAATCCAGCTCCCTCACACTGTCACTCAGTAACCCCTCTCCCCCAGCACCCTGTGTTACTGACTGTATCTGTACTGATATTAATCCAGCTCCCTCACACTGTCACTCAGTAACCCCTCTCCCCCAGCACCCTGTGTTACTGACTGTATCTGTACTGATGTTAATCCAGCTCCCTCACACTGTCACTCAGTAACCCCTCTCCCCCAGCACCCTGTGTCACTGACTGTATCTGTACTGATGTTAATCCAGCTCCCTCACACTATCACTCAGTAACCCCTCTCCCCCAGCGCCCTGTGTCACTGACTGTATCTGTACTGATGTTAATCCAGCTCTCTCACACTGTCACTCAGTAACCCCTCTCCCCCAGCACCCTGTGTCACTGACTGTATCTGTACTGATGTTAATCCAGCTCCCTCACACTGTCACTCAGTAACCCCTCTCCCCCAGCACCCTGTGTTACTGACTGTATCTGTACTGATGTTAATCCAGCTCCCTCACACTGTCACTCAGTAACCCCTCTCCCCCAGCGCCCTGTGTTACTGACTGTATCTGTACTGATGTTAATCCAGCTCCCTCACACTGTCACTCAGTAACCCTCTCCCCCAGCGCCCTGTGTTACTGACTGTATTATACTGATGTTAATCCAGCTCCCTCACACTGTCACTCAGTAACCCCTCTCCCCCAGCACCCTGTGTTACTGACTGTATCTGTACTGATGTTAATCCAGCTCCCTCACACTGTCACTCAGTAACCCCTCTCCCCCAGCACCCTGTGTTACTGACTGTATCTGTACTGATATTAATCCAGCTCCCTCACACTGTCACTCAGTAACCCCTCTCCCCCAGCGCCCTGTGTTACTGACTGTATCTGTACTGATGTTAATCCAGCTCCCTCACACTGTCACTCAGTAATCCCTCTCCCCCAGCACCCTGTGTTACTGACTGTATCTGTACTGATGTTAATCCAGCTCCCTCACACTATCACTCAGTAACCCCTCTCCCCCAGCGCCCTGTGTCACTGACTGTATCTGTACTGATGTTAATCCAGCTCCCTCACACTGTCACTCAGTAACCCCTCTCCCCCAGCACCCTGTGTCACTGACTGTATCTGTACTGATGTTAATCCAGCTCCCTCACACTGTCACTCAGTAACCCCTCTCCCCCAGCACCCTGTGTTACTGACTGTATCTGTACTGATGTTAATCCAGCTCCCTCACACTGTCACTCAGTAACCCCTCTCCCCCAGCACCCTGTGTCACTGACTGTATCTGTACTGATGTTAATCCAGCTCCCTCACACTATCACTCAGTAACCCCTCTCCCCCAGCGCCCTGTGTCACTGACTGTATCTGTACTGATGTTAATCCAGCTCTCTCACACTGTCACTCAGTAACCCCTCTCCCCCAGCACCCTGTGTCACTGACTGTATCTGTACTGATGTTAATCCAGCTCCCTCACACTGTCACTCAGTAACCCCTCTCCCCCAGCACCCTGTGTTACTGACTGTATCTGTACTGATGTTAATCCAGCTCCCTCACACTGTCACTCAGTAACCCCTCTCCCCCAGCACCCTGTGTCACTGACTGTATCTGTACTGATGTTAATCCAGCTCCCTCACACTGTCACTCAGTAACCCCTCTCCCCCAGCACCCTGTGTCACTGACTGTATCTGTACTGATGTTAATCCAGCTCCCTCACACTATCACTCAGTAACCCCTCTCCCCCAGCGCCCTGTGTTACTGACTGTATCTGTACTGATGTTAATCCAGCTCCCTCACACTGTCACTCAGTAACCCCTCTCCCCCAGCACCCTGTGTCACTGACTGTATCTGTACTGATGTTAATCCAGCTCCCTCACACTGTCACTCAGTAACCCCTCTCCCCCAGCACCCTGTGTCACTGACTGTATCTGTACTGATGTTAATCCAGCTCCCTCACACTATCACTCAGTAACCCCTCTCCCCCAGCGCCCTGTGTCACTGACTGTATCTGTACTGATGTTAATCCAGCTCTCTCACACTGTCACTCAGTAACCCCTCTCCCCCAGCGCCCTGTGTCACTGACTGTATCTGTACTGATGTTAAACCAGCTCCCTCACACTGTCACTCAGTAACCCCTCTCCCCCAGCACCCTGTGTTACTGACTGTATCTGTACTGATGTTAATCCAGCTCCCTCACACTGTCACTCAGTAACCCTCTACCCCAGCGCCCTGTGTTACTGACTGTATTATACTGATGTGAATCCAGCTCCCTCACACTGTCACTCAGTAACCCCTCTCCCCCAGCACCCTGTGTTACTGACTGTATCTGTACTGATGTTAATCCAGCTCCCTCACACTGTCACTCAGTAACCCCTCTCCCCCAGCGCCCTGTGTTACTGACTGTATCTGTACTGATGTTAATCCAGCTCTCTCACACTGTCACTCAGTAACCCCTCTCCCCAGCACCCTGCGTCACTGACTGTATCTGTACTGATGTTAATCCAGCTCCCTCACACTGTCACTCAGTAACCCCTCTCCCCCAGCACCCTGTGTTACTGACTGTATCTGTACTGATGTTAATCCAGCTCCCTCACACTGTCACTCAGTAACCCCTCTCCCCCAGCACCCTGTGTCACTGACTGTATCTGTACTGATGTTAATCCAGCTCTCTCACACTGTCACTCAGTAACCCCTCTCCCCCAGCACCCTGTGTTACTGACTGTATCTGTACTGATGTTAATCCAGCTCCCTCACACTGTCACTCAGTAACCCTCTCCCCCAGCGCCCTGTGTTACTGACTGTATTATACTGATGTTAATCCAGCTCCCTCACACTGTCACTCAGTAACCCCTCTCCCCCAGCACCCTGTGTTACTGACTGTATCTGTACTGATGTTAATCCAGCTCCCTCACACTGTCACTCAGTAACCCCTCTCCCCCAGCACCCTGTGTTACTGACTGTATCTGTACTGATGTTAATCCAGCTCCCTCACACTGTCACTCAGTAACCCCTCTCCCCCAGCGCCCTGTGTTACTGACTGTATCTGTACTGATGTTAATCCAGTTCTCTCACACTGTCACTCAGTAACCCCTCTCCCCAGCACCCTGTGTCACTGACTGTATCTGTACTGATGTTAATCCAGCTCCCTCACACTGTCACTCAGTAACCCCTCTCCCCCAGCACCCTGTGTTACTGACTGTATCTGTACTGATGTTAATCCAGCTCCCTCACACTGTCACTCAGTAACCCCTCTCCCCCAGCACCCTGTGTCACTGACTGTATCTGTACTGATGTTAATCCAGCTCCCTCACACTATCACTCAGTAACCCCTCTCCCCCAGCACCCTGTGTTACTGACTGTATCTGTACTGATGTTAATCCAGCTCCCTCACACTATCACTCAGTAACCCCTCTCCCCCAGCACCCTGTGTTACTGACTGTATCTGTACTGATGTTAATCCAGCTCCCTCACACTGTCACTCAGTAACCCTCTCCCCCAGCGCCCTGTGTTACTGACTGTATTATACTGATGTGAATCCAACTCCCTCACACTGTCACTCAGTAACCCCTCTCCCCCAGCACCCTGTGTTACTGACTGTATCTGTATTGATGTTAATCCAGCTCCCTCACACTGTCACTCAGTAACCCCTCTCCCCCAGCGCCCTGTGTCACTGACTGTATCTGCACTGATGTTAATCCAGCTCCCTCACAGTGTCACTCAGTAACCCCTCTCCCCCAGCACCCTGTGTTACTGACTGTATCTGTACTGATGTTAATCCAGCTCCCTCACACTGTCACTCAGTAACCCCTCTCCCCCAGCACCCTGTGTTACTGACTGTATCTGTACAGATGTTAATCCAGCTCCCTCACACTGTCACTCAGTAACCCCTCTCCCCCAGCACCCTGTGTTACTGACTGTATCTGTACTGATGTTAATCCAGCTCTCTCACACTGTCACTCAGTAACCCCTCTCCCCCAGCACCCTGTGTCACTGACTGTATCTGTACTGATGTTAATCCAGCTCCCTCACACTGTCACTCAGTAACCCCTCTCCCCCAGCGCCCTGTGTCACTGACTGTATCTGCACTGATGTTAATCCAGCTCCCTCACAGTGTCACTCAGTAACCCCTCTCCCCCAGCACCCTGTGTTACTGACTGTATTGTACTGATGTTAATCCAGCTCCCTCACACTGTCACTCAGTAACCCCTCTCCCCCAGCACCCTGTGTTACTGACTGTATCTGTACAGATGTTAATCCAGCTCCCTCACACTGTCACTCAGTAACCCCTCTCCCCCAGCACCGTGTTACTGACTGTATCTGTACTGATGTTAATCCAGCTCCCTCACACTGTCACTCAGTAACCCCTCTCCCCCAGCGCCCTGTGTTACTGACTGTATCTGTACTGATGTTAATCCAGCTCCCTCACACTGTCACTCAGTAACCCCTCTCCCCCAGCACCCTGTGTTACTGACTGTATCTGTACTGATGTTAATCCAGCTCCCTCACACTGTCACTCAGTAACCCCTCTCCCCCAGCGCCCTGTGTTACTGACTGTATCTGTACTGATGTTAATCCAGCTCTCTCACACTGTCACTCAGTAACCCCTCTCCCCCAGCACCCTGTGTCTCTGACTGTATCTGTACTGATGTTAATCCAGCTCCCTCACACTGTCACTCAGTCACCCCTCTCCCCCAGCACCCTGTGTTACTGACTGTATCTGTACTGATGTTAATCCAGCTCCCTCACACTGTCACTCAGTAACCCTCTCCCCCAGCGCCCTGTGTTACTGACTGTATTATACTGATGTTAATCCAGCTCCCTCACACTGTCACTCAGTAACCCCTCTCCCCCAGCACCCTGTGTTACTGACTGTATCTGTACTGATGTTAATCCAGCTCCCTCACAATGTCACTCAGTAACCCCTCTCCCCCAGCGCCCTGTGTCACTGACTGTATCTGCACTGATGTTAATCCAGCTCCCTCACAGTGTCACTCAGTAACCCCTCTCCCCCAGCACCCTGTGTTACTGACTGTATCTGTACTGATGTTAATCCAGCTCCCTCACACTGTCACTCAGTAACCCCTCTCCCCCAGCACTCTGTGTTACTGACTGTATCTGTACTGATGTTAATCCAGCTCCCTCACACTGTCACTCAGTGACCCCTCTCCCCCAGCACCCTGTGTTACTGACTGTATCTGTACTGATGTTAATCCAGCTCCCTCACACTATCACTCAGTAACCCCTCTCCCCCAGTGCCCTGTGTTACTGACTGTATCTGTACTGATGTTAATCCAGCTCCCTCACACTGTCACTCAGTGACCCCTCTCCCCCAGCACCCTGTGTTACTGACTGTATCTGTACTGATGTTAATCCAGCTCCCTCACACTATCACTCAGTAACCCCTCTCCCCCAGTGCCCTGTGTTACTGACTGTATAATAAGAACATCAGAAAAAGGAGCAGGAGTCGGCCATTCGGCCCCTCGAGCCCGCTCCGCCATTCAATAAGATCGCGGCTGATCTGATCTTGGGCTCAGCTCCACTTCCCCGCCCGCCCCTTCACTCCCTTATCGCTCAAAAATCTGTCCCTCTCCACCTTATATATATTCAATGACCCAGCCCCCACAGCTCTCTGGGGCAGAGAATTCCACAGATTCACCAGAAGAAGTTTCTCCTCATCTCCGTCCTCAATGGGCGACCCCTTATTCTGAGACTATGTGCCCCCTAGTTCTAGATTCCCCCACGAGGGGGAAACATCCTCTCTGCATCCACCCTGTCCAGCCCCCCTCAGAATCTGATACGTTTCAATAAGATCACCTCTCATTCTTCTAAACTCCAATGGGTACAGGGCCCAACCTGCTCAACCTTTCCTCATAAGGCAACCCCCTCATCCCCGGAATCAACCGAGTGAACCTTCTCTGAACTGCCTCTTGATTATCAATTATTAGGATGCTTTTTAGTGTCTTCTACCGTGAAGACCGATTCAAAATATTTGTTCAATGTCTCTGCCATTTCCCTGTTCCCCGTTATTAATTCCCCAGTCTCATCCGCTAAGGGACCAACATTTACTTTAACATACAAGAACATGAGAAATAGGAGCAGGAGTCGGCCATTCGGCCCCTCGAGCCTGCTCCGCCATTTAATACGACCGTGGCTGATCCGATCATGGACTCAGCTCCACTTCCCTGCCCGCCCCCTTATCGGTTAAGAAACTGTCTATCACTGTCTTAAATATATTCAATGTCCCGGCTTCCACAGCTCTCTGAGGCAGCGAATTCCACAGATTTACAACCCTCTGAGAGAAGAAATTCCTCCTCATCTCAGTTTTAAATGGGCGGCCCCTTATTCTAAGACCATGCCCCCTAGTTCTAGTCTCCCCCATCAGTGGAAACATCCTCTCTGCATCCACCTTGTCGAGCCCCCTCATAATCTTATACCTTTCGATAAGATCACCTCTCATTCTTCTGAATTCCAATGAGTAGAGGCCCAACCTCCTCAACCTTTCCTCATAAGGCAACCCCCTCATCCCCGGAATCAACCGAGTGAACCTCCTCTGAACTGCCTCCAAAGCAAGTATATCCCTCCTTAAATACGGAAACCAGAACTGCACGCAGTACTCCAGGTGTGGCCTCACCAATACCCTGTATAACTGGAGCAAGACTTCCCTGCTTTTATACTCCATCCCCTTTGCAATAAAGGCCAAGATACCATTGGCCTTCCTGATCACTTGCTGTACCTGCGTACTATCCTTTTGTGTTCCATGTACAAGTAACCCCCAGGTCCCGCTGTAGAAGCTTTAACTGTCTGTTTTTATATTTCTTGCTAGTTTACTCTCGCAAAAGATCTTCTCGGTCTTGAATATTTTTTTTAGTCGTCTGTGGCTGATCCTGACTGACGTTACTGCCTCTGCCATATGCTGATCGCCCGGTTACTTACCACGGCACACTGGCACGCACCTCCCCAAACTAAAGAACCTGGAATGCAATTCTTTAGTGAAACAAATATCGGCGGCCGCGGGAATCCTGCAATGAGGAAAAGAGCGAGAATTAAATCGACCTCCCGTGGCATTGCTCCAGGATGACGGGCCACATCCACACCAATTACAGGACCCGTTACAACAGGTCACGCACAACGCGTCGTTCTGCTGATCCGTCAGGGCTCAGCCGACCCTTGCGCGCCTCCTTAATGTCGGCACGAACTTCCGCAGTGCCCTCGTCCCGTGGTCAGTCAGAGGGCAATTGCTCGGAGCCACATCTCGAGGACAGTGTCAATGTGAAACCCGCCCGCCCCTGGGGACATCTGGAAATGGATAAAGTTTGGCTCTGCTCATGAACTAGGGGGTGTTCTTCTTGGGGTGAAGCAGAGAGGGAGCTTTACTCTGTATCGAACCCCCTGTACCTGCCCTGGGAGTGTTTGATGGGACAGTGTAGAGGGAGCTTTACTCTGTATCTAACCCCCTGTACCTGCCCTGGGAGTGTTTGATGGGACAGTGTAGAGGGAGCTTTACTCTGTATCTAACCCCGTGCTGTACCTGCCCTGGGAGTGTTTGATGGGACAGTGTAGAGGGAGCTTTACTCTGTATCGAACCCCGTGCTGTACCTGCCCTGGGAGTGTTTGATGGGACAGTGTAGAGGCAGCTTTACACTGTATCGAACCCCGTGCTATCCCTGCCCTGGGAGTGTTTGATGGAACAGTGTAGAGGGAGCTTTACTCTGTATCTAACCCCGTGCTGTACCTGCCCTGGGAGTGTTTGATGGGACAGTGTAGAGGGAGCTTTACTCTGTATCTAACCCCGTGCTGTACCTGCCCTGGGAGTGTTTGATGGGACAGTGTAGAGGGAGCTTTACTCTGTATCTAACCCCGTGCTGTACCTGCCCTGGGAGTGTTTGATGGGACAGTGTAGAGGGAGCTTTACTCTGTATCTAACCCCGTGCTGTACCTGCCCTGGGAGTGTTTGATGGGACAGTGTAGAGGGAGCTTTACTCTGTATCTAACCCCGTGCTGTACCTGCCCTGGGAGTGTTTGATGGGACAGTGTAGAGGGAGCTTTACTCTGTATCTAACCCCGTGCTGTACCTGCCCTGGGAGTGTTTGATGGGACAGTGTAGAGGGAGCTTTATTCTGTATCTAACCCCCTGTACCTGCCCTGGGAGTGTTTGATGATAAATACTGAGAAGTGAGATGATCGACATCCCGAACGCTCACCATCGCATATCCCTGATCCTCCTCAAGTGTTTGAACTCGAGGATGCCTGAAGAAAAATAGAAACATTCAGCAGTTTTTTTAAGGACAAGGGCAATCTGTTGATAGAATGCAAGAAAGACCCGCATTTATATAGTGCCTTTCACCATCTCAGGACATCCCAAAGCGCCTCAGAGCCAATGGCGTACTATCGGAGTGCGCTCACTGTTGTAATGTGGGAAACGCCAATTTGCGCACAGCAAGCTCCCACACACAGCGATGTGATAATGACCCGGATCGTCTGTTTTAGTGATGTTGGTCGAGGGATAAATATTGGCCCCAGGACACCGGGGAGAACTCCCCCTGCTCTTCTTCCAATAGTGGCCCCGGGATCTTTTACATCCACCCGAGAGGGCAGACGGGGCCTCGGTTTAATGTCTCATCCCGAAATACAGCCCCTCCGACAGTGCGGCGCTCCCTCAGTACCGCCCCTCCGACAGTGCGGCGCTCCCTCAATACTGCCCCTCCGACAGTGCGGGGCTCCCTCAGTACTGCCCCTCCGACAGTGCGGGACTCCCTCAGTACTGCCCCTCCGACAGTGCGGTGCTCCCTCAGTACCGCCCCTCCGACAGTGCGGGGCTCCCTCAGTACCGCCCCTCCAACAGTGCGGCGCTCCCTCAGTACCGCCCCTCCGACAGCGCAGTACGGCACTCCCTCAGTACTGCCCCTCCGACAGTGTGGCGCTCCCTCAGTACCGCCCCTCCGACAGCGCAGTACGGCACTCCCTCAGTACTGCCCCTCCGACAGTGCGGGGCTCCCTCAGTACCGCCCCTCCGACAGTGCGGGGCTCCCTCAGTACCGCCCCTCCGACAGTGCGGGGCTCCCTCAGTACCGCCCCTCCAACAGTGCGGCGCTCCCTCAGTACTGCCCCTCCGACAGTGCGACGGTCCCTCGGTACCGCCCCTCCGACAGTGTGGCGTTCCCTCGGTACCGCCCCTCCGACACTCCTTCAGTACCGGCCCTCCGACAGTGTGGCGCTCCCTCAGTACTGCCCCTCCGACAGTGCGGCGCTCCCTCAGTACTGCCCCTCCGACAGTGCGGCACTCCCTCAGTACTGCCCCTCCGACAGTGTGGCGCTCCCTCAGTACTGCCCCTCCGACAGTGCGGTGCTCCCTCAGTACCGCCCCTCCGACAGTGCGGGGCTCCCTCAGTACCGCCCCTCCGACAGTGCGGCGCTCCCTCAGTACTGCCCCTCCGACAGTGCGGGGCTCCCTCAGTACTGCCCCTCCGACAGTGCGGCGCTCCCTCAGTACTGCCCCTCCGACAGTGTGGCGCTCCCTCAGTACTGCCCCTCCGACAGTGCGGTGCTCCCTCAGTACTGCCCCTCCGACAGTGCGGCGCTCCCTCAGTACTGCCCCTCCGACAGTGTGGCGCTCCCTCAGTACTGCCCCTCCGACAGTGCGGCGCTCCCTCAGTACTGCCCCTCCGACAGTGTGGCGCTCCCTCAGTACTGCCCCTCCGACAGTGCGGTGCTCCCTCAGTACCGCCCCTCCGACAGTGCGGGGCTCCCTCAGTACCGCCCCTCCGACAGTGCGGGGCTCCCTCAGTACCGCCCCTCCGACAGTGCGGTGCTCCCTCAGTACCGCCCCTCCGACAGTGCGGCCCTCCCTCAGTACTGCCCCTCCGACAGTGCGGCACTCCCTCAGTACTGCCCCTCCGACAGTGCGGCGCTCCCTCAGTACTGCCCCTCCGACAGTGCGGCACTCCCTCAGTACCGCCCCTCCGACAGTGCGGCGCTCCCTCAGTACTGCCCCTCCGACAGTGCGGGGCTCCCTCAGTACTGCCCCTCCGACAGTGCGGCGCTCCCTCAGTACCGCCCCTCCGACAGTGCGGGGCTCCCTCAGTACTGCCCCTCCGACAGTGCGGGGCTTCCTCGGTACTGGGGGCAGTCTCGCACCGAGCCGTGACTCAAAAACCGTCCGACAGACATCTTGGCGGCTGGACCCGTTGCCTGGCGACCAGCAGGGTGACGGGGGCGCGCGGGTTGGTGGCTTGCCATCACGCTCGCTCCCCCTCCCTCCGCCCCCCCCCCCCCCCCCGCCCCCCGGGAAGAGGATTCCCGCGCGCCTCCCTCTCGCTTCCTCACGCAGGCGACGATGGCCGGGCACCGAAGGTTGGGGGGGGCTTCCCACCCCGGGGACTCACCCCACACGTGCGGGTCATCCATGCAGGACTGGTGGTTGGCCACGGTGATGAGTGGTTTCCCCCGTGGCCGCTGCTCGATCAGCTCGTACAGCACCTCCTTGTTGTGCACCATCAGCCGGTTCATGTGCTCTGCAAGGCAAGGACAGCCCACAACGTAAGAACTCCCACCCTGCACAAGGCCTCCCGCCATCTCAGGATGTTATGACGCGCCTCACAGCCAATGAAGCATTTTTGTTTTCAGAGCAGTGCGCTCACTGCTGTATTGTGGGAAACGCCAACCTGCGCACAGCAAGCTCCCACACACAGCGATGTGATAATGACCCGGATCGTCTGTTTTAGTGATGTTGGTCGAGGGATAAATATTGGCCCCAGGACACCGGGGAGAACTCCCCCTGCTCTTCTTCCAATAGTGGCCCCGGGATCTTTTACATCCACCCGAGAGGGCAGACGGGGCCTCGGTTTAACGTCTCATCCAAAATACCGCCCCTCCGACAGTGCGGGGCTCCCTCAGTACAGCCCCTCCGACAGTGCAGGGCTCCCTTAGTACTGCCCCTCCGACAGTGCGGCACTCCCTCAGTACTGCCCCTCCGACAGTGCGGGACTCCCTCAGTACCGCCCCTCCGACAGTGCGGCGCTCCCTCAGTACCGCCCCTCCGACAGTGCGGCGCTCCCTCAGTACTGCCCCTCCGACAGTGCGGGGCTACCTCAATCCACCCCTCCGACAGCGCGGCGCTCCCTCAGTACTGCCCCTCCGACAGTGCGGCACTCCCTCAGTACTGCCCCTCCGACAGTGCGGCACTCCCTCAGTACTGCCCCTCCGACAGCGCGGCGCTCCCTCAGTACTGCCCCTCCGACAGTGCGGCACTCCCTCAGTACCGCCCCTCCGACAGTGCGGTGCTCCCTCAGTACTGCCCCTCCGACAGTGCGGTGCTCCCTCAGTACTGCCCCACCGACAGTGCGGCACTCCCTCAGTACCGCCCCTCCGACAGTTGCCACTTAAACTTCTCACTCATAGTGTGTGTGTCTCTCTCTCTCTCTCCAACCCGTCTTTCTCAGCTTCTCTCTCCCTGCCACCTCATGTCTCTGCTTGGATTCCATTTGTCCTATCTTCCTCCCACACCCCACCCTCCCTCCTTCCTCTATCTCTAATGTCCCTCTAGCAGCGAGGTCCAACATGATCATTACATCGGTCCTTCAACCCGACCAGTCCATGCCGGCGTTTATGCTCCACTCGAGCCTCCTCCCGTCTTTCCCCATCGAAATCTATCGGCGTAACCCTCTATTCCCTTCTCCCCCATACGCTGGTCTAGCCTCCCCTTAAATGCATCGATACTATTGGCCTCGACCCCTCCCTGTGGCAGCGAGTTCCACATTCTCACCGCTCTCTGGGTAAACAGGTTTCTCCTGAATTCCCCATTGGGTTTCTGGGTGATGATCTTATATTGATGGCCTCGAGTTATGCTCTTCCCCACAAGTGGAAACACTCTCTCTGTATCCACTCCATCAAAACCTTTCATCATTAAGAACATCAGAAACAGGAGCAGGAGTCGGCCATTCGGCCCCTCGAGCCCGCTCCGCCATTTAATAAGATCGCAGCTGATCTGATCTTGGGCTCAGCTCCACTTCCCCGCCCGCCCCTTCACTCCCTTATCGCTCAAAAATCTGTCTATCTCCGCCTTAAATATATTCAGTGACCCAGCGCCCCACAGCTCTCTGGGGCAGAGAATTCCACAGATTCACCGGAAGAAATTCCTCCTCATCTCCGTCCTAAATGGGCGGCCCCCTTATTCTGAGACTATGTGCCCCCTAGTTCTAGATTCCCCCACGAGGGGGAAACATCCTCTCTGCATCCACCCTGTCCAGCCCCCCTCAGAATCTGATACGTCTCGATAAGATCACCTCTCATTCTTCTAAACTCCAATGGGTACAGGCCCAACCTGCTCAACCTTTCCTCATAAGTCAACCCCCTCATCCCCGGAATCGACCGAGTGAACCTTTTCTGAACTGCCTCCAAAGCAAGTATATCCTTTCGTAAATATGGAGACCAGAACTGCACGCAGTACTCCAGGTGTGGCCTCACCATAGAAACATAGAAAATAGATGCAGGAGTAGGCCATTCGGCCCTTCTAGCCTGCACCGCCATTCAATGAGTTCATGGCTGAACATGCAACTTCAGTACCCCATTCCTGCTTTCTCACCATACCCCTTGATTCCCCTAGTAGTAAGGACTTCATCTAACTCCTTTATAGAAACAAGCAGAGTGGAGAATGCGGGCAACGATCCCGCTACCCTGTATAACTGGAGCAAGACTTCCCTGCTTTTATACTCCATCCCCTTTGCAATAAAGACCAAGAGACCATTGGCCTTCCTGATCACTTGCTGTACCTGCATACTATCCTTTTGTGTTTCATGCACAAGTAACCCCCAGGTCCCGCTGTACTGCGGCACTTTGCAATCTTTCTCCATTTAAATTGTAATTTGCTTTTCTATTTTTTCTGCCAAAGTGGATAACCTCACATTTTCCCACATTATACTCCATCTGCCAAATGTTTGCCCCACTCACTTAGCCTGTCTATAATCCCTTTGAAGATTTTGTGTGTCCTCCTCTTTTCCAAGGGGAAAGTGACCCGGCCCGCCCATCCTTTCCCCAATAGGTATAACCCTCGCATTACTGGCATCGTGCTGGTCAATATTCTCCGCACCATCTCCAGTACCGCAGCAAATCACCACAAAGTGCCGCAGTACAGCGGGATCTGGGGGTTACTTGTGCATGAAACACAAAAGGTTAGTATGCAGGTACAGCAAGTGATCAGGAAGGGCCAATGGAATCTTGGCCTTTATCGCAAAGGGGGATGGAGTATAAAAGCAGGGAAGTCTTGCTCCAGTTATACAGGGTATTGGTGAGGCCACACCTGGAGTACTGCGTGCAGTTCTGGTCTCCGTATTTAAGGAGGGATATACTTGCTTTGGAGGCAGTTCAGAGAAGGTTCACTCGGTTGACACCGGGGATGAGGGGGTTGACTTATGAGGAAAGGTAGAGCAGGTTGGGCCTCTAATCATTGGAGTTTAGAAGAATGAGAGGTGATCTTATCGAAACGTATCAGATTATGAGGGGGCTCGACAAGGTGGATGCAGAGAGGATGTTTCCACTGATGGGGGAGACTAGAACTAGGGGGCATGGTCTTAGAATAAGGGGCCGCCCATTTAAAACTGAGATGAGGAGGAATTTCTTCTCTCAGAGGGTTGTAAATCTGTGGAATTCGCTGCCTCAGAGAGCTGTGGAGGCCGGGACGTTGAATACATTTAAGACAGAGATAGACAGTTTCTTAACCGATAAGGGGGCGGGCAGGGAAGTGGAGCTGAGTCCATGATCGGATCAGCCATGGTCGTATTAAATGGCGGAGCAGGCTCGAGAGGCCGTATAGAGCATAAGAACATAAGAAATAGGAGCAAGAGTCGGCCATTCGGCCCCTCGAGCCTGCTCCGCCATTTAATACGACCATGGCTGATCCGATCATGGACTCAACTCCGCTTCCCTGCCCGCCCCCTTATCCCCTTATCATTTAAGAAACTGTCTATCTCTGTCTTAAATATATTCAATGTCCCGGCTTCCACAGCTCTCTGAGGCAGCGAATTCCACAGATTTACAACCCTCTGAGAGAAGAAATTCCTCCTCATCTCAGTTTTAAATGGGCGGCCCCTTATTCTAAGACCATGCCCCCTAGTTCTAGTCTCCCCCATCAGTGGGAACATCCTCTCTGCATCCACCTTGTCGAGCCCCCCTCAGAATCTGATACGTTTCGATAAGATCGCCTCTCATTCTTCTAAACTCCAATGAGTAGAGGCCCAACCTCCTCAACCTTTCCTCATAAGGCAACCCCCTCATCTCTGGAATCAACCGAGTGAACCTTCTCTGAACTGCCTCCAATGCAAGTATATCCCTCCTTAAATACGGAGACCAGAACTGCACGCAGTACTCCAGGTGTGGCCTCACCAATACCCTGTATAACTGGAGCAGGACTTCCCTGCTTTTATACTCCAGCCCCTACTCCTGCTCCTGTTACTTATGTTCTCTCGTCAACGCACAACTTTTCTGCGAGGCACTCACTGGTCCAGAAACGACTGTAAATTCCCACCATTCCCGTCACCAGGGCGCTGCTGACTGTCCAGCTCAGCCGCTGCCGGCCAGGGAATGGCCACTTCACGTCCAGCGGCATCGCGCACCCAACGGAGGAGGTGTCCGCAGCCGTCTCCGGGAAAGACAAACTCCAAGCGTCTCACGCAACCTGTGGGCGAAAGAGAAGCAGATCAAAAGTGTGGGCGGGGGGGGGGCGGGGGGAGGGGTCAGAGGTCAGGTCGAGGAGGGCGTTTTAAAAAAAAAAGCGCCAAGGGAGGGCGCGCGCGGGGCGTCGCGAACGTTCGCCCGTTCCCGAGCCAACTTAAGCCGCCGCAAATTTCTTAAAGATAGCCAGTCAGCCCCTCTAAAAAGGCACAGGAGGCCGTTCAGCCCCTCTAAAAATGAACAGGCGGCCATTCAGCCCCTCTAACAAGGATCAAAGGCCATTCAGCCCCTCTAAAAAGGAACAGGCCTATTCAACCCCTCTAAAAATGAACAGGCGGCCATTCAGCCCCTCTAAAAAGGTACAGGCGGCTATTCAGTCCTCTAAAAAGGAACAGGAGGCCATTCAGCCCCTCTAAAAAGGTACAGGCGGCTATTCAGCCGCTCTAAAAAGGAACAGGCCGTTCAGTCACTCTGAAATGAACAGGCCATTCAGCCCCTCTAAAATGAACAGGAGGCCATTCAGCCCCTCTAAAATGAACAGGCGGCCATTCAGCCCCTCTAAAATGAACAGGAGGCCATTCAGCCCCTCTAAAAAGGATCAGAGGCCATTCAGCCCCTCTAAAAAGGATAGGAGGCCATTCAGCCCCTCTAAAATGAACAGGAGGCCATTCAGCCCCTCTAAAATGAACAGGCGGCCATTCAGCCCCTCTAAAATGAACAGGAGGCCATTCAGCCCCTCTAAAAAGGATCAGAGGCCATTCAGCCCCTCTAAAAAGGATAGGCGGCCATTCAGCCCCTCTAAAATGAACAGGCGGCCATTCAGCCCCTCTAAAAAGGAACAGGAGGACATCTGGATGCACATTTTTCTCCGCCTCGGACTTCCCAGTTTAAAAAAATAAATGTTTCTAAAATGACCCCACCAGCAAAAAAAAAAGAGGAACATTTATATATATTTTAAATTTTAAAAGAAATAAATCCTCCCTCACCCTTTAAACATTGACAATGAATCAAAAAAAAAATAAAAACAAGGCCATTATGTTTGACATCCTCAAACTGCAAGAAATAAGATGTCAACCTGTGAGAGAGAGAGAGTGGGGGAGGGGGAGATGGGGTGGGGGGGGAACTATCTGAAAAGCCAAGGGAGGGGGTTCCAGGCAGCAGCACCAGAGCCCGAGGCTTTAATCCTCTCTCGCAAACGGCTAGGCCTCAATCACCAAGGCGACCGGGCCCTTTGTCCTCAGTGCGCAGGCGCCGGCCTCCGCGCCCGCTGCCCCCTGGGAAATGTAGTCCTCTCTCTCTTTCTCTCACACACACACATCATTATTTTAAATCTCCTCAATTTTTTTTAAGTAAAGCGGCCAAACCTTTTCATTTTCAAGGCGTGTATTTTATCTGTCAAGTAAAAATAAAAGGAAGAAAGGGGGAAGGAAGTCCCTTTTGTTTGGGGTGGGGGGTCAAAGAAAAACAAGTGGTTTCCCTCTGCGCAGGCGCGCAGGCGCAGGGCATGCTGGGAGTTGTAGTTTCTCCCTCCCTGGGCTTTCCTTTGTCATTCCTTTGTCAGCACGTCTTCCTCATTTTTTAACTTTGTTAAATTTGTGGGTTGGTTGCCTGGGGCTGGAGCACATACACTTGTTCATGCTGAGCTGAGGCCTGCAGAGCAGCCATGGTCCCAATGAGAGGCTGAATGGCCTCCTCCTGTTCCTTTTTAGAGGGGCTGAATGGCCTCCTGTTCCTTTTTAGAGGGGCTGAATGGCCTCCTGTTCCTTTTTAGAGGGGCTGAATGGCCTGCTGTTCCTTTTTAGAGGGGCTGAATGGCCTCCTCTTCCATTTTAAAGCGGCTGAATGGCCCCCTCCTGGTCCTAACACCCTCCAAAATCTTACCGAGGGAGCGCCACACTGTCGGAGGGGCAGTACTGAGGGAGTGCCGCACTGTCGGAGGGGCTGTACTGAGGGAGCACCGCACTGCACTGTCGGAGGGGCGGTGCTGAGGGAGCGCCGCACTGTCAGAGGGGCAGTACTGAGGGAGTGCCGCATTGTCGGAGGGGCAGTATTGAGGGAGCGCCGCATTGTCGGAGGGGCAGTACTGAGGGAGCCCCGCACTGTCGGAGGGGCGGTACTAAGGGAGCGCCGCACTGTCGGAGGGGCAGTACTGAGGGAGCCCCGCACTGTCGGAGGGGCAGTACTGAGGGAGTGTCGCACTGTCGGAGGGGCGGTACTGAGGGAGCCCCGCACTGTCGGAGGGGCTGTATTTCGGGATGAGACATTAAACCGAGGCCCCGTCTGCCCTCTCGGGTGGATGTAAAAGATCCCGGGGCCACTATTGGAAGAAGAGCAGGGGGAGTTCTCCCCGGTGTCCTGGGGCCGATATTTATCCCTCGACCAACATCACTAAAACAGACGATCCGGGTCATTATCACATCGCTGTGTGTGGGAGCTTGCTGTGCGCAAATTGGCGTTTCCCACATTACAACAGTGAGCGCACTCCGATAGTACGCCATTGGCCGTGAGGCGCGTTGGGGCGTACTGATGGGGTGAAAGGGGCTGGAGAAATACCAGTTGTAACTAGCGGGAGAGATTGAACAGGCTGGGGATCTTGGCTCGAGCAAAGCGAAGGCTGAGGGGGTGAGCTGATGGAGATGTGTCAGATTATGAAGGGGGTTCGATGGGGTAGACGTAGAGAAGATGTTCCCACTTGTGGGGGAGACCAGAACTCGGGGGCCACCAATATCAGACAGTCACTGATAAACCCAATGGGGAATTCAGGGAAAACCTCTTTACCCAGAGAGCGGTGAGAATGTGGAACTCGCTGCCACAGGGAGGGCTCGAGGCCAATAGTATCGATGTATTTAAGGGGAGGCTGGATAAACACATGGGGGAGAAAGGAATGGAAGGAGACGGTGATGGGGGAGATGGAGAGGGGTGGGAGGGTACTGGTGTGGAGCATAAACCCCGGCACGGAGCGCTGGGGCCCAGTGGCCTCTTCCTGGACTGTGAATAATGCTGGATGAATGTCATGTATGTACATTCTGTTTGTAGCCACGAGATGGCGTCCTTGTTGGAGGCCACTGAACAGCACACACATGGTGCTGCTCTGGTATAAAAGGCCAGCCATTTTGAAAGTCAGGCACTTGAAGAACAGAAGAAATCGGAGCAGGAGTCGGCCATTCGGCCCCTCGAGCCCTGCTCCGCCATTTAATACGACCATGGCTGATCCGATCATGGACTCAGCTC
>NC_092008.1:867629-912629 GCF_044704955.1 Pristiophorus japonicus | reverse complement strand
CGGAGGGACAGTACTGAGGGAGTGCCGCACTGTCGGAGGGGCGGTACTGAGGGAGCCCCGCACTGTCGCAGAAAACAGAAACTAAACACAGATTGGAACAACCGATTGGAATGACTGAAGTTAAATGTATTTGCTTCAAGGGTTCTTTGCTGAAGAATTCGTAGCAACACATCACTTTTGAGAACTAGTTGGTTTATTAGCAAAAGGTTTAACAATCACATGACACATTCCCAGTTCATCCACCAGGCTCACAACTGCATACCTCATCGTGGATGACCGAGACCAAAAGGACTGGGGTTTTATTGAGTCTTGTCACGTCACGTGACTGGCAAAGCCAATCCCGACTCAACAGCTCCACCAGCCTGTGAGCGTGCGCGCGGGTGCGTACGCTACTGATCTCGGCCCTCGGCAGTCATGTGGTTCTTCCTCTCGGAGATTCGTGTGGCTACTCTTCCCTTCGATCCAGTCTCCCGGTGATGTCTGCGACGAAGGGTGGGGGGCCTCAAAGAATGTGGAGGACGGGTGGGGCGGAGGCCGGAGGGGCGGGGTGGGGAAGCTCTCCCTCTCTCCCGGTTCGGGGCGTGCAGAGTCCGTGTGGTTCGGGGAATGAGGGTGGGGCGGAGGGGTCGCGACCTCAGGCCTTATCACTCATCCAGTCCAGGAACCTCATGCTCAGCTCAAAGCCCAGGAAACAAGCCTGCGGACAATAGGACACGCGGGAGGCTTAAACTTCATCGCACTTGGAGTACAGCAACGGGAGGGGGCCATTCAGCCGCCCCCCCCCTCCCCCGTTCCCCCTTTCAATGAGATCATGGCTGATCTGATCCATACACCCCCTGTGGACTGTAGTATTGCATTGTTTAAATAGATTCTGTAGACTGTTGTAGTGCGTTATTTAAATAGATTCTGTAGACTGTTGTAGTGCGTTGTTTAAATAGATTCTGTAGACTGTTGTAGTGCGTTGTTTAAATAGATTCTGTAGACTGTTGTAGTGCGTTGTTTAAATAGATTCTGTAGACTGATGTAGGACATTGTTTAAATAGATTCTGTAGACTGATGTAGAACATTGTTTAAATAGATTCTGTAGACTGTTGTAGGACATTATTTAAATAGATTCTGTAGACTGTTGTAGTGCGTTGTTTAAATAAATTCTGTAGACTGTTGTAGTGCGTTGTTTAAATAGATTTGTCGACTGATGTAAGACATTGTTTAAATAGATTCTGTAGACTGATGTAGGACATTGTTTCAATAGATTCTGTAGACCGATGTAGTACATTGTTTCAATAGATTCTGTAGACCGATGTAGTACATTGTTCAAATAGATTCTTTAGACTGTTGTAGTGCGTTGTTTAAATAGATTCTGTAGACTGTTGTAGTGCGTTGTTTAAATAGATTCTGTACACTGATGTAGGACATTGTTTAAATAGATTCTGGAGACTGATGTAGGACATTGTTTAAATAGATTCTGTAGACTGTTGTAGGACATTATTTAAATACATTCTGTCGACTGTTGTAGTGCGTTGTTTAAATAGATTCTGTAGACTGTTGTAGTGCGTTGTTTAAATAGATTTGTCGACTGATGTAAGACATTGTTTAAATAGATTCTGTAGACTGATGTAGGACATTGTTTAAATAGATTCTGTAGACTGATGTAGGACATTGTTTCAATAGATTCTGTAGACCGATGTAGTACATTGTTTAACGAGATGCTGTAGACAGAGAAACATAGAAAATAGGTGCAGGAGTAGGCCATTCGGCTCTTCCAGCCTGCACCACCATTCAATATGATCATGGCTGATCATTCACCTCACTACCCCATTCCTGCTTTTTCTCCACACCCCTTGATCCCTTTAGCCGTAAGGGCCACATCTAACTCCCTTTTGAATATATCTAACGAACTGGCCTCAACAACTTTCTGTGGTAGAGAATTCCACAGGTTCACAATTCTCTGGGTGAAGAAGTTTCTCCTCATCTCGGTCCTAAATGGTTTACCCCTTATCCTTAGACTGTGACCCCCTGGTTCTGGACTTCCCCAACATCGGGAACATTCTTCCTGCATCTAACCTGTCCCGTCCCGTCAGAATTTTATATGTTTCTATGAGATCCCCTCTCATTCTTCTAAATTCCAGTGAATATAAGCCTAGTCGATCCAGTCTTTCTTCATATGTCAGTCCTGCCATCCCGGGAATCAGTCTGGTGAACCTTCACTGCACTCCCTCAATAGCAAGAATGTCCTTCCTCAGATTAGGAGACCAAAACTGGACACAATATTCAAGTGCATTGGTTAAATAGATTCTGTAGACTGACATTGGACACTGATTAAATAGATTCTGCAGAGTTTTTCTTGTTTAAATAAACTCTGTTTGCTGTAAAATAGACTGTTTGCTGTGAGTGCTGCTGTAAGCCCCGCCCCCACCTCCAACTCATTGGCTGACACCGTGGTGTCAACAGATGCTCTGCTCTCTGGGCTCAAACAACGAGAACACAAAAACATAAGAAACAGGAGCAGGAGTCGGCCATTCGGCCCCTCGAGCCCGCTCTGCCATTCAATAAGATCGCAGCTGATCTGATCTTGGGCTCAGCTCCACTTCCCCGCCCGCCCCTTCACTCCCTTATCGCTCAAAAATCTGTCTATCTCCCCCTTAAATATATTCAATGACCCAGCCCCCCACAGCTCTCTGGGGCAGAGAATTCCACAGATTCACCAGAAGAAATTCCTCCTCATCTCCGTCCTAAATGGGCGGCCCCTTATTCTGAGACTATGTGCCCCCTAGTTCTAGATTCCCCCACGAGGGGGAAACATCCTCTCTGCATCCACCCTGTCCAGCCCCCTCAGAATCTGATACGTTTCAACAAGATCGCCTCTCATTCTTCTAAACTCCAATGGGTACAGGCCCAACCTGCTCAACCTTTCGTCATAAGTCAACCCCTTCATCTCCGGAATCGACCGAGTGAACCTTCTCTGAACTGCCTCCAAAGCAAGTATATCCCTCCTTAAATACGGCGACCAGAACTGCATGCAGTACTCCAGGTGTGGTCTCACCAATACCCTGTACAGTTGTCTACATGGTCTACAGGGCTGTAGTGATACCCGCCCTCCTGTATGGCTCAGAGACATGGACCATGTACAGTAGACACCTCAAGTCGCTGGAGAGATACCACCAACGCTGTCTCCGCAAGATCCTGCAAATCCCCCGGGAGGACAGACGCACCAACGTTAGCGTCCTCGACCAGGCCCAACATCCCCAGCATCGAAGCACTGACCACACTCGACCAGCTCCGCTGGGCAGGGCCACATTGTCAGCATGCCCCCGACACAAGACTCCCAAAGCAAGCGCTCTACTCGGAACTCCTTCACGGGCAAACGAGCCAAAGGTGGGCAGAGGAAACGTTACAAGGGACCACCCTCAAAGCCTCCCTGATAAAGTGCAACATCCCCACCGACACCTGGGAGTCCCTGGGCCAAAGACCAGTCCGCCCTAAGTGGAGGGAGTGCATCCGGGAGGGCGCTGAGCACCTCGAGTCTCGTCGCCGAGAGCGTGCAGAAAGCAAGCGCAGGCAGCGGAAGGAGCGTGCGGCAAACCTGTTCCACCCTCCCCTTCCCTCAACAACTAAGGACTCACTTTTAGAGTGGAAGCAAGTCTTCCTCGATTCTTGGAGTCGAGGAAGACTTGCTTCCACACTAACATGAGTCCTTAGGCGACTGAACAGCCCAATACGGGAGCCACAGTCCCTGTCACAGGTGGGACAGACAGTGGTTGAGGGAAGGGGAGGGTGGGACTGGTTTGCCGCACGCTCCTTCCGCTGCCTGCGCTTGCTTTCTGCACGCTCTCGGCGACGAGACTTGAGGTGCTCAGCGCCCTCCCGGATGCACTTCCTCCACTTAGGGCGGACTGGTCTTTGGGCCCAGGGACTCCCAGGTGTCGGTGGGGATGTTGCACTTTATCAGGGAGGCTTTGAGGGTGGTCCCTGTGACGTTTCCTCTGCCCACCTTTGGCCCGTTTGCCCGTGAAGGAGTTCCGAGTAGAGTGCTTGCTTTGGGAGTCTCGTGTCTGGGGGACATGCGGACAATGTGGGCCCTGCCCAGCGGAGCTGGTTGAGTGTGGTCAGTGCTTCGATGCTGGGGATGTTGGGCCTGGTCGAGGACGCTAACGTTGGTGCGTCTGTCCTCCCGGGGGATTTGCAGGATCTTGCGGAGACAGCGTTGGTGGTATTTCTCCAGCGACTTGAGGTGTCTGCTGTACACGGTCCATGTCTCTGAGCCATACAGGAGGGCGGGTATCACTACAGCCCTGTAGACCATGAGCTGGGGGGTGGATTTGAGGGCCTGGTCTTCGAACACTCTTTTCCTCAGGCGGCCGAAGGCTGCACTGGCGCACTGGAGGCGGTGTTGGATCTCATCGTCAATGTCTGCTCTTGTTGATAAGAGACTCCCGAGGTATGGGAAATGGGGATGGGGAGAAACAGGGTGGGTAAAGAACAGGGGAGAAAATTAAACTTCATCGGAATAAAATGCCGCGCAGATTTGTTGAAAGTCTTACCGCGTTAGCAGGGAAGGCGCGTAACATGACAACACTGAATCCCTTGTACAGGGAGCCAATCCCCTCGTCTCTGACCAAGTCCCTCAGGACATCGCGGAATCCATTGGGATACATGGCATCGGGAGCTGGGAAAAGGGCATTGAATTCTTGTGTTAACAGTAATTCGGTAACACAATTTATATTGTACCAGACCCCAACCCCTAATCTTCTCCTGTCCACCCTCACTCTCCCCGGGGTACAGGTCCCACACACACTGACTCTCACTGGGGTACAGTCCCACACACACTGACTCTCACTGGGGTACGGGTCCCACACACACTGACTCTCACTGGGGTACGGGTCCCACACACATTGACTCTCACTGGGGTACAGTCCCACACACACTGACTCTCACTGGGGTACAGTCCCACACACACTGACTCTCACTGGGGTACAGTCCCACACACACTGACTCTCACTGGGGTACGGGTCCCACACACACTGACTCTCACGGGGGTACAGTCCCACACACACTGACTCTCCCCGGGGTACAGGTCCCACACACACTGACTCTCACTGGGGTACAGTCCCACACACACTGACTCTCACTGGGGTACAGTCCCACACACACTGACTCTCACTGGGGTACAGTCCCACACACACTGACTCTCACTGGGGTACAGTCCCACACACACTGACTCTCACTGGGGTACAGTCCCACACACACTGACTCTCACTGGGGTACAGTCCCACACACACTGACTCTCACTGGGGTACAGTCCCACACACACTGACTCTCACTGGGGTACAGTCCCACACACAATGACTCACAAGGAGGAGAGAGAGGCAGAGAGCTTGGGGTCCAGACACCTGAAGGCATGGCCGCCAATGTTGGAGTGATGGAAATCGGGGAATGTGCCAGAGACCAGAATTGGGGCAGCGCAGAGAACTCGGAGGGTTGGTGGCTGGAGGGGGTTACAGAGATAGGGAGGGGTGTAGGGGCTGGAGGAGGTTACAGAGATAGGGAGGGGTGTAGGGGCTGGAGGGGGTTACAGAGATAGGGAGGGGTGTAGAGGCTGGAGGAGGTTACAGAGATAGGGAGGGGTGTAGGGGCTGGAGGGGGTTACAGAGATAGGGAGGGGTGTAGGGGCTGGAGGGGGTTACAGAGATAGGGAGGGGTGTAGGGGCTGGAGGAGGTTACAGAGATAGGGAGGGGTGTAGGGGCTGGAGGGGGTTACAGAGATAGGGAGGGGTGTAGGGGCTGGAGGGGGTTACAGAGATAGGGAGGGGTGTAGGGGCTGGAGGGGGTTACAGAGATAGGGAGGGGTGTAGGGGCTGGAGGAGGTTACAGAGATAGGGAGGGGTGTAGGGGCTGGAGGGGGTTACAGAGATAGGGAGGGGTGTAGAGGCTGGAGGGGGTTACAGAGATAGGGAGGGGTGTAGAGGCTGGAGGGGGTTACAGAGATAGGGAGGGGTGTAGGGGCTGGAGGAGGTTACAGAGATCGGGAGGGGTGGAGGGGCTGGAGGGGGTTACAGAGATAGGGAGGGGTGTAGAGGCTTGAGGGGGTTACAGAGATAGGGAGGGGTGTAGAGGCTGGAGGGGATTACAGAGATAGGGAAGGGTGTAGGGGCTGGAGGGGTTTACAGAGATAGCGAGGGGCTGGAGGGGGTTACAGAGATAGGGAGGGGTGTAGGGGCTGGAGGGGTTTACAGAGATAGCGAGGGGCTGGAGGGGGTTACAGAGATAGGGAGGGGTGTAGGGGCTGGAGGGGGTTACAGAGATAGGGAGGGGTGCAGGGGCTGGAGGAGGTTACAGAGATAGGGAGGGGTGTAGGGGCTGGAGGGGATTACAGAGATAGGGAGGGGTGTAGGGGCTGGAGGAGGTTACAGAGATCGGGAAGGGTGTAGGGGCTGGAAGGGTTTACAGAGATAGCGAGGGGCTGGAGGGGGTTACAGAGATAGGGAGGTGGTGAGGGCCATGCCGGGAATTGATAACCAGGATGAGAATTTTGAAATCGAGGCGTTGCTTAACTGGGAGCCAATGTAGGTCAGTGAGCACAGGCGGTGATGGGTGAGTGGGACTGGGTGTGAGTTAGGACACGGGGTCAGTGAGCACAGGCGGTGATGGGTGAGTGGGACTGGGTGTGAGTTAGGACACGGGGTCAGTGAGCACAGGGGGTGATGGGTGAGCGGGACTGGGTGTGAGTTAGGACACGGGGTCAGTGAGCACAGGCGGTGATGGGTGAGTGGGACTGGGTGTGAGTTAGGACACGGGGTCAGTGAGCACAAGGGGTGATGGGTGAGTGGGACTGGGTGCGAGTTAGGACACGGGGTCAGTGAGCACAGGGGGTGATGGGTGAGTGGGACTGGGTGTGAGTTAGGACACGGGGTCAGTGAGCACAAGGGGTGATGGGTGAGTGGGACTGGGTGCGAGTTAGGACACGGGGTCAGTGAGCACAGGGGGTGATGGGTGAGTGGGACTGGGTGTGAGTTAGGACACGGGGTCAGTGAGCACAAGGGGTGATGGGTGAGTGGGACTGGGTGTGAGTTAGGACACGGGGCAGTGAGCACAGGGGGTGATGGGTGAGTGGGACTGGGTGTGAGTTAGGACACGGGGTCAGTGAGCACAGGGGGTGATGGGTGAGCGGGACTGGGTGCGAGTTAGGACACGGGGTCAGTGAGCACGGGGGTGATGGGTGAGTGGGACTGGGTGCGAGTTAGGACACGGGGTCAGTGAGCACAAGGGGTGATGGGTGAGTGGGACTGGGTGCGAGTTAGGACACGGGGTCAGTGAGCACAGGGGGTGATGGGTGAGTGGGACTGGGTGTGAGTTAGGACACGGGGTCAGTGAGCACAAGGGGTGATGGGTGAGTGGGACTGGGTGCGAGTTAGGACACGGGGTCAGTGAGCACAAGGGGTGATGGGTGAGTGGGACTGGGTGTGAGTTAGGACACGGGGCAGTGAGCACAGGGGGTGATGGGTGAGCGGGACTCGGTGCGAGTTAGGACACGGGGGCAGTGAGCACAGGGGGTGATGGGTGAATGGGACTGGGTGTGAGTTAGGACACGGGGTCAGTGAGCACAGGGGGTGATGGGTGAGCGGGACTGGGTGCGAGTTAGGACACGGGGTCAGTGAGCACAGGGGGTGATGGGTGAGCGGGACTGGGTGCGAGTTAGGACACGGGGTCAGTGAGCACAGGGGGTGATGGGTGAGCGGGACTGGGTGCGAGTTAGGACACGGGGTCAGTGAGCACAGGGGGTGATGGGTGAGTGGGACTGGGTGTGAGTTAGGACACGGGGTCAGTGAGCACAGGGGGTGATGGGTGAGCGGGACTGGGTGTGAGTTAGGACACGGGGTCAGTGAGCACAGGGGGTGATGGGTGAGCGGGACTGGGTGTGAGTTAGGACACGGGGTCAGTGAGCACAGGGGGTGATGGGTGAGCGGGACTCGGTGTGAGTTAGGACACGGGTCAGTGAGCACAGGGGGTGATGGGTGAGCGGAACTGGGTGTGAGTTAGGACACGGGGGTGGCGGGGGGCAGAGTTTCAGATGAGCTGATGGCTCCGGAGGGTGGAAGGTTGGAGAGCGTTGGAACAATGTCCGGGAAAGGCCAGAGGCGCTCTGTAAACCGTACTGTCGAAACACCGCCACCCACCCCTCTCTGCCCACCCACCCCTCTCTGCCCACCCACCCCTCTCTGCCCACCCACCCCTCGCCATGCTCTCCCCGTCACGCACCTGTCTGGAAGCGGGACTTTAGTACGTCAGCTGGGATGGCCACCACCCAGTTGAAGATTCCGGCCATTCCTCCGGCAAACAGGATCCTGGGCGCGCTGAGCTCACTGACGCTGGAAGGAAGAGATGGAGGGCCGCAGATGAGGTCGAGTTTTATCGTCCACCAATTCTTCATTCCATTCCATACCCGCCAAACCGCGCCCCTCCCACCCCCCTCCATTTCCCCTCAGAACCCCAGTCATAGAACGACACCATGCAGGAGCAGGCCATTCGGCCCTTCGAGCCTGCACCACCATTCAATATGATCATGGCTGATCATTCCCTCGGTACCCCATTCCTGCTTTCTCTCCATACCCCTTGATCCCTTTAGCCGTAAGGGCCACATCTAACTCCCTTTTGAATATATCCAACGAACTGGCCCCAACAACTCTCTGTGGTAGAGAATTCCACAGGTTCACAATTCTCTGGGTGAAGAAGTTTCTCCTCATCTCGGTCCTAAATGGCTTACCCCTTATCCTTAGACTGTGAGCCCTGGTTCTGGACTTCCCCAACATCGGGAACATTCTTCCTGCATCTAAACCTGTCCAGTCCCGTCAGAATTTTATATGTTTCCATGAGATCCCCTCTCATTCTTCTAAATTCCGGTGAATATAAGCCCAGTCGATCCAGTCTTTTTTCATATGTCAGTCCTGCCATCCCGGGAATCAGTCTGGTGAACCTTCGCTGCACTCCCTCAATAGCAAGAATGTCCTTCCTCAGATTAGGGGACCAAAACTGAACACAATATTCCAGGTGTGGCCTCACCAAGGCCCTGTACAACTGCAGTAAGACCTCCCTGCTCCTATACTCAAATCCTCTCGCTATGAAGGCCAACATGCCATTTGCCTTCTTCACCGCCTGCTGTACCTGCATGCCAACTTTCAATGACTGATGTACCATGACACCCAGGTCTCGTTGCACCTCCCCTTTTCCTAATCTTCCGTCATTCAGATAATATTCTGACTTCACGTTTTTGCCACCAAAGTGGATAACCTCACATTTATCCACATTATACTGCATCAGCCATGCATTTGCCCACTCACCTAACCTGTCCAAGTCACTCTGCAGCCTCTTAGCATCCTCCTCACAGCTCACACCGCCACCCAGCTTAGTGTCATCTGCAAACTTGGAGATATTACATTCAATTCCTTCGTCCAAATCATTCGGCCCCTCGAACCTGCTCCGCCATTCAATAAGATCGCAGTTGATCTGATCTTTTTGGGATCAGCTCCACTTCCCCGCCCGCCCCTTCACTCCCTTATCGCTCAAAAATCTGTCTATCTCCCCCTTAAATATATTCACTGACCCAGCCCCCACAGCTCTCTGGGGCAGAGAATTCCACAGATTCACCAGAAGAAATTCCTCCTCCATCTCCGTCCTAAATGGGCGGCCCCTTATTCTGAGACTATGTGCCCCCTAGTTCTAGATTCCCCCACGAGTGGGAAACATCCTCTCTGCATCCACCCTGTCCAGCCCCCTCAGAATCTGATACGTTTCGATAAGATCGTTTTTTGTGCCCTCCTCACACATTGCTTTTCCTCCCATCTTTGTATCGTCAGCAAACTTGTCTACGTTACACTCGGTCCCTTCTTCCAAGTCGTTAATATAGATTGTAAATAGTTGGGGTCCCAGCACTGATCCCTGCGGCACCCCACTAGTTACTGATTTGCCAACCCGAGAATGACCCATTTATCCCGACTCTCTGTTTTCTGTTAGTTAGCCAATCCTGTATCCATGCTAATATATTACCCCCAACCCCGTGAACTTTTATCTTGTGCAGTAACCTTTCATGTGGCACCTTATCGAATGCCTTCTGGAAATCCAAATACATCACATCCACTGGTTCCCCTTTATCCATCCTGTCCGTTACATCCTCAAAGAATTCCATTCTCTCCCCCGTCACTAAAGTCCCTCAACCCTTGGTGTGATTGTGATCAATCTTCTTCTGTACCCTCGCCAAGGGGCTTGTGCTGCTTCCCGACGGAAAAGAGTGAACAGGAGCAGGAACCCGGGCTGCTTTGCAATTGACCCACCCCTCCATCGCCAATCGGGAGATACTACGGGCAGTTTCTGCGTCTCGGAGGACCCAAATCGGACAGGGTATCTGGGGCATTCCCGGGGCGCTGGGGGCCGGAGGTGGGCACTGATGAAACGTTGCTACGACGCTTTCAAAATTGAGTTTGAACCCCGGCCCCACTGACCTTTGACCCTGAGGGGTGAGGAGATCCTTCAGCCACTCGTAGCTCAGGAAGTAGACGCCCGTGGCAGGAACATCTGTCGGCACAGTAAAACAGCGCGTCATTGGACCGAGGTACCGACTTCGCGCCTTCTTCCCGAGACCCGGAAACCGCCTCACCGTCAGCTCGCGCGCGGCGAACCGCGCTCAGGGACGTCTCACCGAGAAATTCGTGGTGGTCAGCAGCTCCCATTGGCCATTGGGTGTGGGCGCTAACGAGGCCCGGGCGACATTACGCTAACGTCTCCCGCGGGCGTTTGCCGCTAACCCGTAGCGCTCCCACACCGCTCCGCCGCGCACGGAAACATGATCGCCGGGCACGGCGCTCGGGGTCCCTGAATTGGGAATCGCACCACCACCCCCCCCCCCACCTCGACCCGACCCCCGACCCCCGACCCCCGACCCCCGACCTCTCCCCTCCCTCCCGGAAGCCATGCGAGCATCAGGGGGATGCGTATACCGGGCAGCCGCGCGCAGTGCGAGAGCGTTAAAGGGGAGGTCTCGGCCACGAGGATTATTCGGCCCCCGGCCACGCCCTTGGAGAGCAACCTTTAATTGCTGGAGTCAGCCAATCCCTCGCCCCCGCCCCCTGATCTGTGCCCTACGAGGGGGCAAGTGTGTTGGGAACAGGAGGAGGCCGTTCAGCCTCAGCAATCCCGTTCCGTCCATTCAATCAGATCGTGACTGATCTGTATCCCAACTCCGTCCTCCCGCCCGTAGACTGCCGTACTGCATTGTTTAAATAGATCCTGTCGACAGTACGGCGCTCCCTCAGTACCGCCCCTCCGACAGAGCGGGGCTCCCTCAGTACCGCCCCTCCGACAGAGCGGGGCTCCCTCAGTACCGCCCCTCCGACAGTGCGGCGCTCCCTCAGTACCGCCCCTCCGACAGAGCGGGGCTCCCTTAGTACTGCCCCTCCGACAGTGCGGGGCTCCCTCAGTACTGCCCCTCCGACAGTGCGGCGCTCCCTTAGTACTGCCCCTCCGACAGAGCGGGGCTCCCTCAGTACCGCCCCTCCGACAGTGCGGGGCTCCCTCAGTACTGCCCCTCCGACAGAGCGGGGCTCCCTCAGTACTGCCCCTCCGACAGTGCGGGGCTCCCTCAGTACCGCCCCTCCGACAGTGCGGGGCTCCCTCAGTACTGCCCCTCCGACAGTGCGGCGCTCCCTTAGTACTGCCCCTCCGACAGAGCGGGGCTCCCTCAGTACCGCCCCTCCGACAGTGCGGCGCTCCCTTAGTACTGCCCCTCCGACAGCGCGGCGCTCCCTCAGTACCGCCCCTCCGACAGCGCAGTGCGGCACTCCCTCAGTACTGCCCCTCCGACAGTGCGGCGCTCCCTCAGTACTGCCCCTCCGACAGTGCGGCACTCCCTCAGTACTGCCCCTCCGACAGTGCGGGGCTCCCTCAGTACCGCCCCTCCGGCAGTGCGGCGCTCCCTCAGTACTGCCTCTCCGACAGTGCGGCGCTCCCTCAGTACTGCCCCTCCGACAGTGCGGCGCTCCCTCATTACCGCCCCTCCGACAGTGCGGCACTCCCTCAGTATTGCCCCTCCGACAGCGCAGTGCGGCACTCCCTCAGTACTGCCTCTCCGACAGTGCGGCGCTCCCTCAGTACTGCCCCTCCGACAGTGCGGCGCTCCCTCATTACCGCCCCTCCGACAGTGCGGCGCTCCCTCAGTACTGCCCCTCCGACAGTGCGGCGCTCCCTCATTACCGCCCCTCCGACAGTGCGGGGCTCCCTCAGTACCGCCCCTCCGACAGTGCGGGGCTCCCTCAGTACTGCCCCTCCGACAGTGCGGCACTCCCTCAGTACCGCCCCTCCGACAGTGCGGGGCTCCCTCAGTACTGCCCCTCCGACAGTGCGGCACTCCCTCAGTACCGCCCCTCCGACAGCGCGCTGCTCCCTCAGTACCGCCCCTCCGACAGTGCGGCGCTCCCTCAGTACTGCCCCTCCCACAGTGCGGCGCTCCCTCAGTACCGCCCCTCCGACAGCGCAGTACGGCGCTCCCTCAGTACTGCCCTCCGACAGCGCAGTGCGGCGCTCCCTCAGTACGGCCCCTCCGACAGCGCAGTACGGCGCTCCCTCAGTACTGGCATCGGGGTCGGGCGGTGGGGGGGCGGGGTGGGGAAAGAGTGTCGGGCCTGGATTACGCGGCATGAGTCTGCGGAGTGGTGGCGGGGCTCGGACCCTTGGACCCTGTGACTCGGAGGGCGAGACCCTCTGAGCTGAGATGGTGCCCGATCACGAAGCCCCGCAGCAGACCTCAGGAGACGGGAGACTCTGACGGAGCTGTGGCGAGGGCGCGAGTCGAATTGTGATCGCCTTTGAAGCCAGCAGTGTGTAGCCACCGAGCACGTACCCCTAAGCAAGGTTAGGACCGTGCCTTTGTAGATTCCCTGCAGTCCGGAGCTTCGGTACAGCTGTCTGACGCAGTCACCGGGACCTGTGTACTTGATTTCACCAGAATTGGCCTGGATCTAAGGCACATACCGTGATTTAAGCAACGTGACAGAGACAGACCCAGATTACACACTCCCGAACACCAGCATAATACACTTTAAACAAAAATAATTCTCGTTCCCGGGATGTGGGCCTCGCTGGCAAGGCCGGCATTTATTGCCCCATCCCTAATTGCCCCTTGAGAAGGTGGGGGTGAGCCCCCTTCTTGAGCCGCTGCAGTCCGTGTGGTGAAGGTGCTCCCACAGTGCTGGTAGGGAGGGAGTTCCAGGATTGGGACCCAGCGACGATGGAGGAACGGCCGATATATTCCCAAGTCGAGGGATGGTGTGTGACTGGGAGGGGAACGTGGAGGGGGTGGTGTTCCCATGGACCTGCTGCCCTTGACCTTCGAGGCGGGTAGAGGTCGCGGGTTCGGGAGGTGCTGCCGAAGAAGCCTTGGCGAGTTGCCGCGGTGCATCTTGTGGACGGTGCACACTGCAGCCACGGTGCGCCGGTGGTGGAGGGAGTGAGTGTTGGAGGTGGTGGAGGGAGTGAGTGTTGGAGGTGATGGAGGGAGTGAGTGTTGGAGGTGGTGGAGGGAGTGAGTGTTGGAGGTGGTGGAGGGAGTGAGTGTTGGAGGTGGTGGAGGGAGTGAGTGTTGGAGGTGGTGGAGGGAGTGAGTGTTGGAGGTGGTGGAGGGAGTGAGTGTTGGAGGTGGTGGAGGGAGTGAGTGTTGGAGGTGGTGGAGGGAGTGAGTGTTGGAGGTGGTGGAGGGAGTGAGTGTTGGAGGTGGTGGAGGGAGTGAGTGTTGGAGGTGGTGGAGGGAGTGAGTGTTGAAGGTGGTGGAGGGAGTGAGTGTTGGAGGTGGTGGAGGGAGTGAGTGTTGGAGGTGGTGGAGGGAGTGAGTGTTGGAGGTGGTGGAGGGAGTGAGTGTTGGAGGTGGTGGAGGGAGTGAGTGTTGGAGGTGGTGGAGGGAGTGAGTGTTGGAGGTGGTGGAGGGAGTGAGTGTTGGAGGCGGTGGAGGGAGTGAGTGTTGGAGGTGGTGGAGGGAGTGAGTGTTGGAGGTGGTGGGGAGCGTGGCCCATCGAGCGGGGCTGCTTTGTCCTGGATGGTGTCGAGCTTCTCGAGTGTTTGTTGGAGCTGCACCACCCAGGCAAGTGGGGAGTGTTCCCTCACACTCCTGACTTGTGGCTTGTCGATGGTGGAGAGGCTTTGGGGAGTCGGGAGGTGAGACACTGGTCACAGAATACCCAGCCTCTGACCCGCTCTTGTGGCCACAGTATTTATGTGACTGGTTCATCGGAGGCAGTTCAGAGAAGGTTCACTCGGTTGATTCCGGGGATGAGGGGGTTGCCTTATGAGGAAAGGTTGAGCAGGTTGGGCCTGTACCCATTGGAGTTTAGAAGAATGAGAGGTGATCTTATTGAAACGTATCAGATTCTGAGGGGGGCTGGACAGGGTGGGTGCAGAGAGGATGTTTCCCCCTCGTGGGGGGAATCTAGAACTAGGGGGCATAGTCTCAGAATAAGGAGTCGCACATTTAAGACATAGAAACATAGAAACATAGAAAATAGGTGTAGGAGCAGGCCATTCGGCCCTTCGAGCCTGCACCACCATTCAATATGATCATGGCTGATCATTCCCTCAGTACCCCATTCCTGCTTTCTCTCCATACCCCCTGATCCCTTTAGCCGTAAGGGCCACATCTAACTCCCTTTTGAATATATCTAACGAACTGGCCCCAACAACTCTCTGTGGTAGAGAATTCCACAGGTTCACAATTCTCTGGGTGAAGAAGTTTCTCCTCATCTCGGTCCTAAATGGTTTACCCCTTATCCTTAGACTGTGACCCCTGGTTCTGGACTTCCCCAACATCGGGAACATTCTTCCTGCATCTAACCTGTCCAATCCCGTCAGAATATTATATATTTCTATGAGATCCCCTTTCATCCTTCTAAACTCCAGTGAATATAAGTCGAGTCGATCCAGTCTCTCCTCATATGTCAGTCCTGCCATCCCGGGAATCAGTCTGGTGAACCTTCGCTGCACTCCCTCAATAGCAAGAATGTCCTTCCTCAGATTAGGAGATCAAAACTGAACACAATATTCCAGGTGAGGCCTCACCAAGGCCCTGTACAACTGCAGTAAGACCTCCCTGCTCCTATACTCAAATCCTCTCGCTATGAAGGCCAACATGCCATTTGTCTTCTTCACCGCCTGCTGTACCTGCATGGCCAACTTTCAATGACTGATGTACCATGACACCCAGGTCTCGTTGCACCTCCCCTTTTCCTAATCTGTCACCATTCAGATAATATTCTGCCTTCGTGTTTTTGCCACCAAAGTGGATAACCTCACATTTATCCACATTATACTGCACCTGCCATGAATTTGCCCACTCACCTAACCTGTCCAAGTCACCCTGCAGCCTCTTAGCATCCCCCTCACAGCTCACACCGCCACCCAGCTTAGTGTCATCTGCAAACTTGGAGATATTACACTCAATTCCTTCATCTAAATCGTTAATGTATATTGTAAATAGCTGGGGTCCCAGCACTGAACCCTGCGGTACCCCACTAGTCACTGCCTGCCATTCTGAAAGGGACCCGTTTATTCCGACTCTCTGCTTCCTGTCTGCCAACCAGTTCTCTATCCACGTCAGTACATTACCCCTTGTGCTTTGATTTTGCACACCAATCTCTTGTGTGGGACCTTGTCAAAAGCCTTTTGAAAGTCCAAATACACCACATCCACTGGTTCTCCCTTGTCCACTCTACTAGTTACATCCTCAAAAAATTCCAGAAGATTTGTCAAGCATGATTTCCCTTTCATAAATCCATGCTGACTTGGACTAATCCTGTCACTGCTTTCCACAGAGATGAGGAGGAATTTCTTCTGGTGAATCTGTGGAATTCTCTGCCCCAGAGAGCTGTGGGGGGCTGGGTCACTGAATATATTTAAGGTGGAGGTAGACAGATTTTTGAGCGATAAGGGAGTGAAGGGGCGGGCGGGGAAGTGGAGCTGAGCCCAAGATCGGATCAGCCGCGATCTTATTGAATGGCGGAGCGGGCTCGAGGGGCCGAATGGCCGACTCCTGCTCCTGTTTCTCTTGATTAGGAATGGGCAAGAAATAGCAGCCTTGCCAGCGACGGCCACATTGCGGGAGCAAATGCAAAGGATGAACGGGAGCCTGGGAGCTTGAGAACACCCACCTGTAGCAAACACTTGACCCTCTCCACGGGGCTGATGATTGCAGTGCTGAATACTCCGGCTAGCATCCCTGCCGCAAACAGCTGGCCATGCCTGGAGAGGAGACAAAACCCAAACAGGGAACTCGACTTCTCCAGCCCCTTGCACCCCCTCAGGATCTCCGAAAGCCTCACAGCTAATCAAGCACTTTTTTTCGAAGTGCGCTCACTGTTGTAATGTGGGAAACGCCAAGTTGCGCACAGCAAGCTCCCACACACAGCGATGTGATAATAACCTGGATCGTCTGTTTTAGTGATGTTGGTCGAGGGATAAATATTGGCCCCAGGACCCCGGGGAGAACTCCCCCTGCTCTTCTTCCAATAGTGGCCCCGGGATCTTTTACATCCACCCGAGAGGGCAGACGGGGCCTCGGTTTAACGTCTCATCCTAAATACAGCCCCTCCGACAGTGCGGCGCTCCCTCAGTACTGCCCCTCCGACAGTGCGGGGCTCCCTCAGTACCGCCCCTCCGACAGTGCGGGGCTCCCTCAGTACCGCCCCTCCGACAGTGCAGGGCTCCCTCAGTACCGTCCCTCCGACAGTGCGGCACTCCCTCAGTACTGCCCCTCCGACAGTGCGGGGCTCCCTCAGTACCGCCCCTCTGACAGTGCGGGGCTCCCTCAGTACCGCCCCTCCGACAGTGCGGCGCTCCCTCAGTACCGCCCCTCCGACAGTGCGGCGCTCCCTCAGTACCGCCCCCTCCGACAGTGCGGCGCTCCCTCAGTACCGCCCCTCCGACAGTGCGGCGCTCCCTCAGTACCGCCCCTCTGACAGTGCGCCGCTCCCTCAGTACCGCCCCTCCGACAGTGCGGCACTCCCTCAGTACCGCCCCTCTGACAGTGCGCCGCTCCCTCAGTACTGCCCCTCCGACAGTGCGGCACTCCCTCAGTACCGCCCCTCCGACAGTGCGGCACTCCCTCAGTACTGCCCCTCCGACAGTGCGGCACTCCCTCAGTACCGCCCCTCCGACAGTGCGCCGCTCCCTCGGTACGGCACTGGAGCGAGTGTGTGTGTGCGTGTGTGGGGTGGGGAGCCGGTGAACCCGAGGGTCTTGACTCACGAGAGGGGATCCTCAGGGTGCTTCTGTTGTAACTTCTTTCCCAGTCCGTATCCGAAAAAGACGACAGCGGTGATTGGAGTAATGCCAATAATGGGGGCAGCCATTCCCTTGTATAAGCCCAGGAGGCCCTGAGCGAGAGACAGAGAGAGCGAGAGTGAGAGCGGGGAGTGGCTGAGGTCAATCCCTTTCCCCCATGTAATCGGAAATGGAGGCCATTCAGCCCCTCGAGCCTGTTACATTAGGGACAGGAGGAGGCCGTTCAGCCCCTCGAGCCTGTTACATTAGGGACAGGAGGAGGCCGTTCAGCCCCTCGAGCCTGTTACATTAGGGACAGGAGGAGGCCGTTCAGCCCCTCTAGCCTGTTACATTAGGGACAGGAGGAGGCCGTTCAGCCCCTCGAGTCTGTTACATTAGGAACAGGAGGAGGCCGTTCAGCCCCTCGAGCCTGTTACATTAGGGACAGGAGGAGGCCGTTCAGCCCCTCGAGCCTGTTACATTAGGGACAGGAGGAGGCCGTTCAGCCCCTCGAGCCTGTTACATTAGGAACAGGAGGGGGCCGTTCAGCCCCTCGAGCCTGTTACATTAGGGACAGGAGGAGGCCGTTCAGCCCCTCGAGCCTGTTACATTAGGGACAGGAGGAGGCCGTTCAGCCCCTCGAGCCTGTTACATTAGGGACAGGAGGAGGCCGTTCAACCCCTCGAGCCTGTTACATTAGGGACAGGAGGAGGCCGTTCAGCCCCTCGAGCCTGTTACATTAGGGACAGGAGGAGGCCGTTCAGCCCCTCGAGTCTGTTACATTAGGGACAGGAGGAGGCCGTTCAACCCCTCGAGCCTGTTACATTAGGAACAGGAGGAGGCCGTTCAGCCCCTCGAGCCTGTTACATTAGGAACAGGAGGAGGCCGTTCAGCCCCTCGAGCCTGCTCCACCGTTCAATCAGATCACGTCTGATCTGTATTTTAACCCCAGCTACCCGCCTTGGTTCCGTAACCATGAATACCCTTCCCCAACAAAACTCTATCGATCTTAATCTTAACCTGTGTAGGAAGATGGGAGAGGGTGTGGATGGGGTGGGGGGGGAGGAAGGTGGAGGGAGGCGAGGGGAGGGGAGGGGAGTGGGGGGGAGGGGAGTGGGGGAGGGGAGGGGGTGGAGGGGAGGGGAGTGGGGAGGGGAGGGGCGTGGGAGAGAGGGAGGGGAGGGGAGTGGGGGGTGAGGGAAGTGTGGGGATGGGAGGGGAGTCTGAGGGAGGGGAGGGGAGGGGAGTGATGGGAGTGGAGGGGAGTGGGTGGTGGGGAGTGAGAGGAGTGGAGTGTGGGGAGGGGAGAGAGGGGATGGAGGGGAGTGGGGGAGCAAGGGTTGTGGAGGGAGGCGAGGGGAGAGGAGGAGAGTGGGTGGAGGGGAGGGGAATGGTGGGAGGGGAGGGGAGTGGGGGTGTGGATGGGAGTGGGGGGGAGGGGAGGGGAATGGGGGAGGGGAGGGGGTGGAGGGGAGTGGGGAGGGGAGGGGCGTGGGAGGGAGGGGAGGGTAGTGGGGGGGAGGGGAGTGTGGAGAGGGGAGGAGAGTGTGAGGAGGGGAGTGGGGGGGAGGGGAGGGGATTGATGGGAGGGGAGGGGAGTGGTGGGAGGGGAGGGGAGTGAGAGGAGTGGAGTGTGGGGAGGGGACGGAGGGGAGTGGGGGAGGGAGGGGAGAGAAAGGGAGGGGAGGGGGAAGGGGAGGGGTGTGGTGGGAGGGGAGTGGAGGGAGGGGAGGGGGGTGGGGAGTGGAGGGAGGGGAGGGGGGGGAGGTGTGATGGTAAAACCATCAGCAAAGCCCCCTTCGCAACGTGAGCCATGCCTGACCCTTGAACCCTCCCAGCCCGTCAAATCCACCGGCCTAGGCCCGAGCCAGGCGACGCCCGTTGCCGGGGAAACCCGCCTTCTCTTGCCCCCCCCCTGCCCCCAGGAAGAGTCGGGGTCTTCGAGAGAGGATGGGGGTTAGACCCTGGAAACTGCAGCAATGCAGGAAGTCCGCTGGCAGGGCAGGAGATGCGGGGCCTTACCTCCCGGGCCACGGTTTTCCTCAGGCAGTCGAAGGCACCGCGATAGAGCAGGGAGCAGCCTGGGACCGGCTTGGGCTGCGTCTGGAGCCGGACCTGGGGACAGGAAGACAAGATGTCATGGTTCTTCGGGCCTGGACGTTACTCACACCCTCAATCCCAACCTGTGTCGTAGGAACATGAGAAATAGGAGCAGGAGTTGGCCATTTGGCCCCTCGAGCCTGCTCCACCATTCAATAAGATCATTGGCTGATCTTCGAGCTTCCCGCCGGACCTACACATCCCTCGACACTCGAGGGACACCCTCAACGACCACTCACATTTATACAACCTCTTTAACATCGTAAGCTGTCCCAGGCCGCTTCACAGGAGCTTTATCCGACCCCGAGCCACAGGCGGAGATATTAGGGACAGGCGACCAAAAGCTGGGTCACAGAGCTGGGTTTTAAGGAGCGTCTTGAAGGAGGAGAGAGAGGCGGAGAGGTTTAGGGAGGGAGTTCCAGAGCTCGGGGCCCAGGCAACAGAAGGCACGGCCACCGATGGTCTAGCGATGGAAATCGGGGGATGGGCAAGAGGCCAGAATTGGAGGAGTGCAGAGATCTCGGGGGTTGTGGGACTGGAGGAGGTTACAGAGATACGGAGGGGTGTAGGGACTGCAGGGGGTTACAGAGATAGGGAGGAGTGTAGGGGCTGGAGGGGGTTACAGAGATAGGGAGGGGTGTAGGGGCTGGAGGAGGTTACAGAGATAGGGAGGGGTGTAGGGACTGCAGGGGGTTACAGAGATAGGGAGGAGTGTAGGGGCTGGAGGAGGTTACAGAGATAGGGAGGGGTGTAGGGGCTGGAGGAGGTTACAGAGATAGGGAGTGGTGTTGGGGCTGGAGGAGGTTACAGAGATAGGGCGGGGTGTAGGGACTGGAGGGGGTTACAGAGATAGGGAGGGATGTAGGGGCTGGAGAAGGTTACAGAGATAGGGAGGGGTGTAGGTGCTGGAGGGGGTTACAGAGATAGGGAGGGGTGTAGGGGTTGGAGGGGGTTACAGAGATAGGGAGGGGTGTAGGGGCTGGAGGGGGTTACAGAGATAGGGACGGGTGTAGGGACTGGAGGAGGTTACAGAGATAGGGAGGGATGTAGGGACTGGAGGGGGTTACAGAGATAGGGAGGAGTGTAGGGGCTGGAGGAGGTTACAGAGATAGGGAGGGGTGTAGGGGCTGGAGGGGGTTACAGAGATAGGGAGGGGTGTAGGGGCTGGAGGGGGTTACAGAGATAGGGAGGGGTGTAGGGGCTGGAGGAGGTTACAGAGATAGGGAGGGGTGTGGGGGCTGGAGGAGGTTACAGAGATAGGGAGGGGTGTGGGGGCTGGAGGGGGTTACAGAGATAGGGAGGGGTGTAGGAGCTGGAGGGGGTTACAGAGATAAGGAGGGGTGTGGGGGCTGGAGGAGGTTACAGAGATAGGGAGGGGTGTAGGGGCTGGAGGAGGTTACAGAGATAGGGAGGGATTTGCACCATAGCCCTGTATCAATTCCCAAATTAATCCCACTGCCCCGTTCTCTCCCCACAGCCCTGTATCAATCCCGAATGGAATTCCCAGAGACTGGGAGAAGACACATGGGAGTTTGAGTGGTGCATGTGGGTGGGAGGATGGGGGAGGGGGACCAGGAGGGAGGGAGGGATGAGTGGGGCGCGGAATCTGATCTGGGTGGGTCTCGATAGCTTCAGTTAACTTCTCCCTGTTGCAGTTTCCGGGCAAACCACATCTGGCCTGTGATAAGGTGGGGCTGGGTCAGGAGTCCATGTGTGTTCATCTCAACAACAGAAGACAGAAAGGCTTGCATTTATATAGCACCTTTCATGACCACCGGACGTCTCAAAGCGCCTCACAGCCAATGGCGTACTATCGGAGGGCGCTTACTGTTGTAATGTGGGAAACGCCAATTTGCGCACAGCAAGCTCCCACACACAGCGATGTGATAATGACCCGGAGCGTCTGTTTTAGTGATGTTGGTCGAGGGATAAATATTGGCCCCAGGACACCGGGGAGAACTCCCCCTGCTCTTCTTCCAATAGTGGCCCCGGGATCTTTTACATCCTCCCGAGAGGGCAGACGGGGCCTCGGTTTAATGTCTCATCCGAAATACAGCCCCTCCGACAGTGCGGGGCTCCCTCAGTACTGCCCCTCCGACAGTGCGGGGCTTCCTCATTACTGCCCCTCCGACAGTGCGGGGCTCCCTCAGTACCGCCCCTCCGACAGTGCGGCGCTCCCTCAGTACTGCCCCTCCGACAGTGCGGCGTTCCCTCAGTACCGCCCCTCCGACAGTGCGGCACTCCCTCAGTACCGCCCCTCCGACAGTGCGGCGCTCCCTCAGTACTGCCCCTCCGACAGTGCGGCGCTCCCTCAGTACCGCCCCTCCGACAGTGCGGCGCTCCCTCAGTACCGCCCCTCCGACAGTGCGGCGCTCCCTCAGTACCGCCCCTCCGACAGTGCGGGGCTCCCTCAGTACTGCCCCTCCGACAGTGCGCCGCTCCCTCAGTACCGCCCCTCCGACAGTGCGGGGCTCCCTCAGTACTGCCCCTCCGACAGTGCGGGGCTCCCTCAGTACTGCCCCTCCGACAGTGCGGGGTTCCCTCAGTACCGCCCCTCCGACAGTGCGGGGCTCCCTCAGTACTGCCCCTCCGACAGTGCGGGGTTCCCTCAGTACCGCCCCTCCGACAGTGCGGGGCTCCCTCAGTACCGCCCCTCCGACAGTGCGGGGCTTCCTCAGTACCGCCCCTCCGACAGTGCGTGGCTCCCTCAGTACCGCCCCTCCGACAGCGCAGTGCGGCGCTCCCTCAGTACCGCCCCTCCGACAGCGCAGTGCGGCGCTCCCTCAGTACTGCCCCTCCGACAGTGCGTGGCTCCCTCAGTACAGCCCCTCCGACAGTGCGGCGCTCCCTCAGTACCGCCCCTCCGACAGTGCGGCGCTCCCTCAGTACTGTCCGCGGGAAGGCGGAGTTGAGGCCGATGATCCGCCGGGATCTCGTTGAATGGCGGAGCGGGCTCGAGGGGCCGAGTGGCCGGCTCCTGCTCCTAATTCTCGTGCTCTTGTGACCAAACACATTTTGGCCGATTCCAGCCCTTTTGGGCCTAGTGCACCGGAGAGAGTCAGCAGCCCAACCCCCTCTCAACGTCCTCGCACCCGTTGGGTTAATCCCTCAGCCCAACGGACTCTGCCTCTCGACACGTTTAGTAGTTTGGTCACGTCAGGGCCAGCGAGCCTGTTGCTAGGAGAATGAGCAAGGCTGCTCTTCCCCGGGCTCCCCCCTCCCCGTCCCAACCTTTCGCGCTCACATCAAATTCAATAAGACTCCAAACCCGAGTTTGGCAGCAATCTGGAGGGCCCGACAAAGCATTCCCTCTCCCACCAGGAATTTGTGCTGAATTTCAAAAACTCGTGTCCTTTCTTCTCATTCAGCATCTCAATGGAGTGTGAGGGGGGGGGGGCGGGGGAACTGTTGGGGAGAGGGAGGATGGGGGCCAGGGATGGGTGTTCAGTCGAGTGTCTACGGCTGGGGTTGGATCAGAGAATCGCAGACGTTTACAGCGCGGGAGGGAGGCTATTCCGGCCCAGCGTGTCCGCCTCGTGCCGGCCGACCAAGAGCCATCCCGGCCTAATCCCACTTTCCCGCTCTGGGTCCGTAGCCCTGTGGGTTACGGCACTTCGAGCACACGTCCAAATGTGGTGAGGGTTTCTGCCTCTACCCCCCTTTCAGGCCGTGAGTTCCTCCCCAGACCCCCACCGCCCTCTGGGTGAAGACATTTCCCCTCAAACCCCCTCTAAACCTCCCCCCAATTACTTTCAATCTCTGCCCCCTGGCTGTTGACCCCTCTGCCAAGGGAAACAGGTCCGTCCTATCCACTCGATCCAGGCCCCTCACACCTCAATTAAACCTCCCCTCGGCCTCCTCTGTTCCAGAGAAAACAGCCCCAGCCTCTCCAATCTTTCCTCATCGCTACACGAGTGAATGCGAGAGAGAGAGAGCGAGCAAGAGAGAGCGTAATATACGGAAAGTTCGCATCATCATCACGGGCAGTCCCTCGGGAATCGAGGAAGACTCGCTTCCACTCTTAACACGAGTCCTTCGGTGGCTGAACAGCCCAATACGGGAGCCACAGTCCCTGTCACAGGGTGGGACAGACAGTGGTTGAGGGAAGGGGAGGGTGGGACTGGTTTGCCGCACGCTCCTTCCGCTGCCTGCGCTTGGTTTCTGCACGCTCTCGGCGACGAGACTCGAGGTGCTCAGCGCCCCTCCCGGATGCACTCCCTCCACTTAGGGCGGACTGGTCTTTGGCTGTAGGATTAGAGGATCACACGGGATATACGGCCCAGAAACGGGCCATTGGGCCCTGCCAGTCCGTGCCGGTGTTTATGCTCCACTCGAGCCTCCTCCCGATCTTTCCCCATCTAAATCTATCGGCCTTCTCCCCCATGTGTTTATCCAGCCTTCCCTTAAATACATCGATACGATTGGCCTCGAGCCCTCCCTGTGGCAGCGAGTTCCACATTCTCACCCCTCTCTGGGTAAAGAGGTTTCTCCTGAATTCCCCATTGGGTTTATCAGTGACTGTCTGATATTGGTGGCCCCCGAGTTCTGGTCTCCCCCACAAGTGGGAACATCTTCTCTACGTCTACCCTATCGAACCCCCTTCATAATCTTACGCCCCTCCATCAGCTCACCCCCCAGCCTTCGCTTTGCTCGAGCAAAGAGACCCAGCCTGTTCAATCCTTCCCTCAAATGTGTACCCTCACTTTTCTGGTGTCATCGGGAGAAAGACAGCACGATATAAAGAAAAGAAAGCCTTGCATTAATATAGCGCCTTTCATGACCACCGGACGTACCAAAGCCTCAGCCAATGGCGTACTATGGGAGTGCACTCACTGTTGTATTGTGGGAAACGCCAATTTGCGCACAGCAAGCTCCCACACACAGCGATGTGATAATGACCCGGAGCGTGTGTTTTAGTGATGTTGGTCGAGGGATAAATATTGGCCTCAGGACACCGGGGAGAACTCCCCCTGCTCTTCTTCCAATAGTGGCCCCGGGATCTTTTACATCCACCCGAGAGGGCAGACGGGGCCTCGGTTTAATGTCTCATCCGAAATACAGCCCCTCCGACAGTGCGGGGCTCCCTCAGTACTGCCCCTCCGACAGTGCGGCACTCCCTCAGTACTGCCCCTCCGACAGTGCGGGGCTCCCTCAGTACTGCCCCTCCGACAGTGCAGCACTCCCTCAGTACTGCCCCTCCGACAGTGCGGCGCTCCCTCAGTACCGCCCCTCCGACAGTGCGGCACTCCCTCAGTACTGCCCCTCCGACAGTGCGGCGCTCCCTCAGTACTGCCCCTCCGACAGTGCGGCACTCCCTCAGTACCGCCCCTCCGACAGTGCGGCGCTCCCTCAGTACTGCCCCTCCGACAGTGCGGCGCTCCCTCAGTACCGTCCCTCCGACAGTGCGGCGCTCCCTCAGTACTGCCCCTCCGACAGTGCGGCGCTCCCTCAGTACTGTCCCTCCGACAGTGCGGCGCTCCCTCAGTACTGCCCCTCCGACAGTGCGGGGCTCCCTCAGTACTGCCCCTCCGACAGTGCGGGGCTCCCTCAGTACTGCCCCTCCGACAGTGCGGCGCTCCCTCAGTACTGCCCCTCCGACAGTGCGGGGCTCCCTCAGTACTGCCCCTCCGACAGTGCGGTGCTCCCTCAGTACTGCCCCTCCGACAGTGCGGGGCTCCCTCAGTACTGCACGGGGAGTGTCAGCCTGGACTTGAACCCAGGACCTTCTGACTTGGAGGTGAGCATGCTGCCCACTGAGCCACGGCTGACACTAAGGGGAGTAAGTGGAGTGAAAAAGGGGATATTGAAGAGAGGGAGAATGGGAAGGAGGTAGAGAAAGAACGTGATCGAGGAGAAAATGGAGGAAAATTAAAAAGTCAGACGGATAAAGTGAATGGAGAGATAGAAGGAAAGAAAGACACAGAGAGAGACAGAGAGAAAGCGAGAGACAGAGAGCGAGACAGAGAGAGACAAAGCAAAAGATAGAGAGAGCGAGAGACAGAGCGAGAGAGAGACAGAGAGAGAGACAGAGCAAGAGACAGAGAGAGAGACTGAGCGAGAGACAGATAGGGAGAGAGAAACAGAGGGAGAGACAGAGAGAGAGAGAGAGCGAGACAGAGAGAGAGAGAGAGAGATAGGGATAGAGAGACAGAGAGAGAGAGAGAGCGAGGCAGAGAGAGAGAGACAGAGAGAGAGAGAGAGACAGTGAGACAGACAGAGAGAGAGAGTGAGACAGAGAGAGAGAGACAGATAGGGATAGAGAGACAGAGAGACAGAGAGAGAGAGAGCGAGGCAGAGAGAGAGACAGAGAGAGAGAGAGACAGTGAGACAGACAGAGAAAGAGAGTGAGACAGAGAGAGAGAGAGAGAGAGAGATAGTGCAGGTTGAAGACACAGGATGATTAAGAGACTGTGCCTGTAGATCAGACTTTGTATCCGATTATGAAGATTAGAAGCGTTCACAGCCCATTAAAGGTTAACTGTTGAAGCGATTGAGGCTGAATTCCTGGGGGGGAGGCTGAGCCCATTGAATCCTCCCTCAGAAGCGCGAGTTACTGCTCCAAACTTCACTCCAGTTAGAACATCCCCAACTCCACACACAAACATCTCTGGACGATCAGTCCCTCGCTTGTTTAAAGTTAGGCACTGACAAATACGACCACACCAGGAAACTTCAAGACAGAGATAAAAGTTTGAAAAAAGTTTGCAAAGATTGAAAAGAAGGGCCAGGGGTCTTACTTTGACTGTGTCGAGGGGGTGTCCGGCCAGGATCAGACACACGCCCCCCACTCCCCCAGCATAGAAGTTTCGAAGGGGGCTGATTCGATGTCCTTTGCCCATCTCTCGCCCGCTCCCTCTCTCTCTCTGTCATTGGCATTCTCTGGTGTCGTCTGCCGCGATCTCAGGGGCTGTCACAGCCAGGCTCGGACCCGCCTAGGGCTCCCTCCCCCACCCCCCCGGCCCAGTCATTGCCTGCCTGTCGCCGCCCGAGAGCGCTGGTCTCAAAAGGGACCCTGCCCTGGGAGCGCTGGTGTTAAAGGGACCCTGCCCTGGGAGCGCTGGTGTTAAAGGGACCCTGCCCTGGGAGCGCTGGTATTAAAGGGACCCTGTACTGTGAGCGCTGGTGTTAAAGGGACACAGCCCTGGGAGCACTGGTGTTAAAGGGACCCTGCCCTGGGAGCGCTGGTATTAAAGGGACACAGCCCTGGAAGCGCTGGTGTTAAAGGGACCCTGCCCTGGGAGCGCTGGTGTTAAAGGGACCCTGTGCGGGGAGCGCTGGTGTTAAAGGGACACAGCCCTGGGAGCGCTGGTATTAAAGGGATCCTGCCCTGGGAGCGCTGGTATTAAAGGGACCCTGTACTGGGAGTGCTGGTGTTAAAGGGACCCTGTACTGGGAGTGCTGGTGTTAAAGGGACCCTGTACTGGCAGCGTTGGTATTAAAGGGACCCTGTACTGGCAGCGCTGGTATGAAAGGGACCCTGTACTGGCAGCGCTGGTATGAAAGGGACCCTGTACTGAGAGTACTGGTGTTAAAGGGACCCTGCCCTGGGAGCGCTGATATTAAAGGGACCCTGTACTGTGCCCCGCTCGCACTCCTACACAGCAAGTGGAGCTGCGATATTTTACATTCCGCTTGCCCTGGGAGGGGGGGGCCGTGGGGTTTGGTTAGCGCCAATTTCGTTTGTGTGCCGTGACCTCGTTCCGATAAGATCACCTCTCCTTTGTCTGAACTCCAATGAGTACAGGCCCAACCTGCTCAATCAACCTTCATAAGACAACCCCTTCATCTCAGGAATCGACCAAGTGAACCTTCTCTGAACTGCCTCCAAAGCAAGTATATCCTTCTCTTAAAGGCGGAGACCAAAACTGCACGCAGTACTCCAGGTGTGGCCTCACCAATACCCTGTGTAACTGGAGCAAGACTTCCCTGCTTTTATACTCCATCCCCCTTTGCAATAAAGGCCAAGATACCATTGGCCTTCCTGAGCACTTGCTGTCTTCATCAAAGGCAGTCCCTGGGAATTCAGGAAGACTTGTAATATGTCCTTACTATACAGTATAAATACACACGAGGCCCATACTTGAGAGAAGGTCACTGTGTGACCAGTAACCTTTATTAGCCAGCACTGAAGTGATGAAGGTGGGTGGAGCTTCCCCTTTTATACCTGAAGGTCCAGGTTAGGAGTGTCTCCCACCTAGTGGTCAGTGTTCTCACGGTGTACAACTTAGGTCAGTTTATACATGGGTTACAATGCTGGTTGAATACATGACATCACCTCCCCTACCCCAAAGTCTTATTGGGATCACAGGTTGAGTCTCTCTGGTGGTTTACGCTCCCTTGTAGAGCGCCTGAGTTGGGGCTCCGGTTGTTGGGCGCTGGCCTGAGTGTCTGCTGTCTGTGGTGCCTCAGGCCTGTCCGGACTGCCCACAGTGACTGGGCTCTCCTCCACTTGGTTCCGATGTTCGGTCACCTGTGGTGGAGTAAACTCTATATCGTGTTCTTCCTCTGCTTCTTCTCTGGGGTTGCTGAACCTCCTTTTTGTTTGATCCACATGTTTGCGGCAGATTTGTCCATTGGTAAGTTTAACTACCAGAATCCTATTTCCCTCTTTGGCAACCACAGTGCCTGCGAGCCATTTGGGCCCTGCAGCGTAGTTGAGGACAAAAACAGGGTCATGGACATCAATACATCGCGCCCTCGCATTCCTGTCATGGTCGTCACATTGTGACTGGCGCCTGCTCTCGACAATTTCTTTCATGGTGGGGTGTATAAGGGATAACCGGGTTTTGAGCATCCTTTTCACTAGCAGCTCTGCGGGTGGAACCCCTGTGAGAGAGTGTGGTCGGGATCTATTGGCCAACAGGAGGCATGATAAGCGGCTTTGTAGGGAACCCCCTTGGAATCTGAGCATCCCCTGTTTGATTATCTGCACTGCTCGTTCTGCCTGGCCGTTTGAGGCCGGCTTGAATGGTGCCGTTCTAACATGGTTAATTCCATTTCCTGCCATGAAGTCCTGGAATTCAATGCTTATAAAGCACGGGCCATTGTCGCTGACCAAGACGTCCGGTAGACCATGGGCGGCGAACATTGCCTGTAGACTTTCTACCGTGGCAGAGGATGTGCTTGAATTGTGAAAGTCACAAATGCATGGCAGATGAAGTATAATGTGGATAAATGTGAAGTTGTCCACTTTGGTTGTAAAAACAGAGAGACAGACTATTATCTGAATGGTGACAGATTAGGAAAAAGGGGAGGTGCAACGAGACCTGGGTGTCATGGTACATCAGTCATTGAAAGTTGGCATGCAGGTACAGCAGGCGGTGAAGAAAGCAAATGGCATGTTGGCCTTCATAGCGAGAGGATTTGAGTATAGGAGCAGGGAGGTCTTACTGCAGTTGTACAGGGCCTTGGTGAGGCCTCACCTGGAATATTGTGTTCAGTTTTGGTCTCCTAATCTGAGGAAGAACATTCTTGCTATTGAGGGAGTGCAGCGAAGGTTCACCAGACTGATTCCCGGGATGGCGGGACTGACATATCAAGAAAGACTAGATCAACTGGGATTGTATTCACTGGAGTTCAGAAGAATGAGAGGGGATCTCATAGAAACATATAAAATTCTGACGGGATTGGACAGGTTAGATGCAGGAAGAATGTTCCCGATGTTGGGGAAGTCCAGAACCAGGGGTCACAGTCTAAGGATAAGGGGTAAGCCATTTAGGACCGAGATGAGGAGAAACTTCTTCACCCAGAGAGTGGTGAACCTGTGGAATTCTCTACCACAGAAAGTTGTTGAGGCCAGTTCACTAAATATATTCAAAAAGGAGTTAGATGTAGTCCTTACTACTCGGGGGATCAAGGGTTATGGCGAGAAAGCAGGAATGGGGTACTGAAGTTGCATGTTCAGCCATGAACTCATTGAATGGCGGTGCAGGCTCGAAGGGCCGAATGGCCTGCTCCTGCACCTATTTTCTATGTTTCTATGTTTCTATGATCCATTTGGAGTAGGCGTCTACTACAACCAAAAACATTTTTCCCATGAAAGGACCTGCGTAGTCCACATGGATGCGTGACCAAGGCTTGGCGGGCCAAGGCCAGGGGCTAAGGGGGGCTTCCCTGGGTGCATTGCCCAGCTGGGCACACGTGTTGCACCTGCGAACACAAAGTTCCAGATCTGCGTCTATCCCTGGCCACCAAATGTGTGACCTGGCAATTGCCTTCATCGTGACAATGCCCAGGTGCCCATTGTGGAGTTCTCTGATGAACACCTCTCTGCCCATCTGGGGCATGATTACGCGGTTTCCCCACAGTAGGCAATCGGCCTGAATCGAGAGTTCATCCTTGCGCCTGTGAAATGGTTTAAATTCCTCAGGGCATGCCCTGTACGTGGCTGCCCAGTCCCCATTCAGGACACATTTCTTGACTAGAGACAATAGCGGGTCTCTATTTGTCCAGACTTTAACCTGACGGGCTGTCACGGGTGAGCCTTCACTTTCGAAAGCTTCAACAGCCATGACCATCTCAGCACCATGCTCGGTAGCCCTCTCAGTGGTGGCTAGTGGGAGCCTGCTGAGTGCATCGGCGCAGTTTTCAGTGTCCGGTCTGTGCCGAATTGTGTAGTCACAGGCAGCTAACGTAAGTGCCCACCTCTGTATGCGGGCCGATGCATTCGCATTTATGGCCTTGTTGTCGGCCAAAAGGGACGTTAGAGGTTTGTGATCTGTCTCCAGCTCAAATTTCCTGCCAAACAGGTACTGGTGCATTTCTTTTACTGCATATACACATGCGAGCGCCTCCTTTTCTACCATCCCGTAGCCCCTTTCTGCCTGGGACAGGCTCCTGGAGGCATAAGCTACCGGCTGTAACTGACCCTTGGCATTGACATGCTGCAACACACACCCGACACCATAGTCCGACGCATCGCACGTTAACACAAGTTTCTTACATGGGTCATATAGCGTTAACAGATTGTTGGAACAGACCAAATTGCATGCTCTATTAAAAGCCCTTTCCTGGCTGTCCCCCCAGACCCATTCGCGACCTTTGCGTAGGAGCACGTGTAGCGGCTCTAGCAGCGTGCTCAATTTGGGAAGAAAGTTACCAAAATAGTTCAGGAGCCCCAGGAATGAACGCAGCTCCGTCGTGTTACGGGGTCTGGGTGCTCTCTGGATCGCTTCCGTCTTGGACACAGTAGGGCTGATCCCGTCTGCTGCTACCCTCATCCCCAGGAATTCTACCTCTGGAGCTAGGAAGATGCACTTCGCCTTTTTCAGTCGCAGACCTACCCGGTCCAGTCTGCGTAGCACCTCCTCCAGGTTGTGGAGGTTGATACGTCCTTACTACACAGTATAAATACACACCAGGCCCATGCTTGAGAGAAGGTCAGTCTGTGACCTGTCCTTTATTCCATAGCACTCAAGTGATGAAGGTGGGTGGAGCTTCCTCTTTTATACCTGAAGGTCCAGGTTAGGAGTGTCTCCCACAAGTTCACCACCTAGTGGTCAGTGTTCTCACAGTGTACAACTTAGGTCAGTTTATACATGGGTTACAATGCTGGTTGAATACATGACATCACCTCCCCCCCACAAAGTCTTATTGGGATCACAGGTTGAGTCTCTCTGGTGGTTTACGCTCCCTTGTAGAGCGCCTGAGTTGGGGCTCCGGTTGTTGGGCGCTGGCCTGAGTGTCTGCTGTTTGCGGTGCCTCAGGCCTGTCCGGACTGCCCACAGTGACCGGGCTCTCCTCCCTTTGGTTCCGGTGTTCGGTCACCTGTGGTGGAGTGAACTCTACATCGTGTTCTTCCTCTGCTTCTTCTCTGGGGTTGCTGAACCTCCTTTTTGTTTGGTCCACGTGTTTGCGGCAGATTTGTCCATTGGTAAGTTTAACTACCAGAATCCTATTTCCCTCTTTGGCAACCACAGTGCCTGTGAGCCATTTGGGCCCTGCAGCGTAGTTGAGGACAAAAACAGGGTCATTGACATCAATACATCACGCCCTCGCATTCCTGTCATGGTCGTCACATTGTGACTGGCGCCTGCTCTCGACAATTTCTTTCATGGTGGGGTGTATGAGGGATAACCTGGTTTTGAGCGTCCTTTTCATTAGTAGCTCTGTGGGTGGAACCCCTGTGAGCGAGTGTGGTCGGGATCTGTAGACCAACAGGAGGCGTGATAAGCGGGTTTGTAGGGAACCCCCTTGGAATCTGAGCATCCCCTGTTTGATTATCTGCACTGCTCGTTCTGCCTGGCCGTTTGAGGCTGGCTTGAACGGTGCCGTTCTAACATGGTTAATTCCATTGCCTGCCATGAAGTCCTGGAATTCAATGCTTGTGAAGCACGGGCCATTGTCGCTGACCAAGATGTCCGGTAGACCGTGGGCGGCGAACATTGCCCGTAGACTTTCTACCGTGGCAGAGGATGTGCTTGAATTTAAAATGTCACACTCGATCCATTTGGAGTAGGCGTCTACTACAACCAAAAACATTTTCCCCATGAAAGGACCTGCGTAGTCCACATGGATGCGTGACCAATGCTTGGCGGGCCATGGCCAGGGGCTAAGGGGGGCTTCCCTGGGCGCATTGCCCAGCTGGGCACACGTGTTGCACCTGCGAACACAAAGTTCCAGATCTGCGTCTATCCCTGGCCACCAAACGTGTGACCTGGCAATTGCCTTCATCGTGACAATGCCCGGGTGCCCATTGTGGAGTTCTCTGATGAACACCTCTCTGCCCATCTGGGGCATGACTACGCGGTTTCCCCACAGTAGGCAATCGGCCTGAATCGAGAGTTCATCCTTGCGCCTGTGAAATGGTTTAAATTCCTCAGGGTATGCCCTGTACGTGGCTGCCCAGTCCCCATTCAGGACACATTTCTTGACTAGAGACAATAGCGGGTCTCTATTTGTCCAGACTTTAATCTGACGGGCTGTCACAGGTGAGCCTTCGCTTTCGAAAGCTTCAACAGCCATGACCATCTCAGCACCATGCTCGGTAGCCCCCTCAGTGGTGGCTAGTGGGAGCCTGCTGAGTGCATCGGCGCAGTTTTCGGTGCCCGGTCTGTGCCGAATTGTGTAGTCATAGGCAGCTAACGTAAGTGCCCATCTCTGTATGCGGGCCAATGCGTTTGCATTTATGGCCTTGTTGTCGGCCAAAAGGGACGTTAGGGGTTTGTGATCTGTCTCCAGCTCAAATTTCCTGCCCAACAGGCACTGGTGCATTTTCTTTACCGCAAATACACATGCGAGCGCTTTCTTTTCTACCATCCCATAGCCCCTTTCTGCCTGGGACAGACTCCTGGAGGCATAAGCTACCGGCTGTAACTGACCTTTGGCATTGACATGCTGCAACACACACCCGACCCCATAGGATGACGCATCGCACGTTAACACAAGTTTCTTACATGGGTCATATAGCGTTAACAGATTGTTGGAACATAACAAATTGTGTGCTCTATTAAAAGCCCTTTCCTGGCTGTCCCCCCAGACCCATTCGCGACCTTTGCGTAGGAGCACGTGTAGCGGCTCTAGCAGCGTGCTCAATTTGGGAAGAAAGTTACCAAAATAGTTCAGGAGCCCCAGGAACGAACGCAGCTCCGTCGTGTTACGGGGTCTGGGTGCTCTCTGGATCGCTTCCGTCTTGGACGCAGTAGAGCTGATCCCGTCTGCTGCTACCCTCATTCCCAGGAATTCTACCTCTGGAGCTAGGAAGGCGTACTTCGCCTTTTTCAGTCGCAGTCCTACCCGGTCCAGTCTGCATAGCACCTCCTCCAGGTTGTGGAGGTGTTCTTCAGTATCGTAACCCGTAATGAGGATGTTGTCCTGAAAAACCACCGTCCCTGGAATCGACTTGAGGAGGCTTTCCATATTTCGTTGGAAGATCGCGGCGGCCAAGCGAATCCCGAACGGACATCTGTTGTACTCAAACAACCCCTTGTGTGTCGTGATGGTGGTCAGCTTCTTCGACTCACTCGCCAGCTCCTGGGTCATGTAAGCTGAGGTCAGGTCCAATTTTGAAAACGGTTTGCCACCGGATAGCGTCGCAAAGAGGTCCTCCGCTCTCGGTAGCGGGTACTGGTCTTGGAGTGACACCCGATTGATGGTGGCCTTGTAATCGCCACAGATCCTGACCGACCCATCCGCCTTGAGCACCGGCACAATCGGACTCGCCCAGTCACTGAATTCGACTGGCGAGATGACGCCTTCCCTCAACAGGCGGTCCAATTCGCCTTCTATCTTTTCCCGCATCACGTACAGCACCGCTCTGGCCTTGTGGTGTACTGGCCTGGCGTCCGGGTTTATGTGAATCACTACCTTGGTCCCCATGAAAGTGCCGATGCCGGGTTGAAATAGTGAGTCAAATTTGTCCAGGATCTGTGAGCATGATACTCGCTCCACAGAGGAAATTGCATTGACATCGCCCCATTTCCAGTTCATGACAGCAAACCAACTCCTCCCCAGTAGTGCGGGACCGTCCCCCGGGACAATCCAGAGTGGCAACCTGTTCTCCGAATCTTTGTGGGCCACGACTACCGTGGTGCTGCCTGGCACCGGAATGATCTGCTTTGTGTAAGTTCATAGCTGTGCATCAATCGGCGATAATTTTGGCCTCCTGGCCTTGGACGCCCACAACTTTTCGAACTGTTTGATACTCATCAGGGACTGGCTGGCCCCTGTGTCTAGCTCCATTGATACTGGGATGCCATTGAAGAGCACTTTCATCATTATCGGTGGTGTCCCGGTTTATGAACTGTATACGTGCTCCACATGAACTCGCTGAACTTCAGCTTCCAGCGATTTTCCCCAGTGTTCATTTGGCCCTGTAGGGCTTACATCGGGCCCGTCCTCCTCATACATCAACCTGGCTGCAGGCTTCCTGCACATACGCGCCAAGTGACCACTGACGTTGCAGTTTCTGCAGGTATATTGCTGATACCTGCAAGCTCTGGCTGGGTGTTTGCCTCCACACCTCCAACATGAGCCGTTGTTGGAAACAAAAGGTCCATTACCAGTCGATCGTCTCTGACTGTCTCTGTAACTGTCCTTAAATGCACCATTAACAGGTGTTGATGGCCCCAACACTGGCCGCATTGTCCATTGCGATGGCATGAATTGCCGTTCAGCTAGCCATTGTCTCTATTGAATTCCCCCTTTGGGTTCGACTACATGCTGGGGAATGTCCGATTGCCCCTGTCTGCCTGGAGAGCTGTGTGCCGCGTTAACAATGTTGACTCCCTGGTCGTTTGCCGCATTTGAGCCAAGATTTTTGTCAAACATCATTCTGGTCTCTTCCTCCCCTGAGATAAATGTCTGGGCTATCAGAGCCGCCGCTTCCAAGGTCAAGTCTTCGGTCTCAATCAGTTTCCTGAAAACCCCAGCGTGCCCGATGCCCTCAATAAAAAAGTCTCGCAGCATCTCCGCTCTGCATGCATCTGTGAACTTACATAGGCTCGCCAGTTGCCGGAGATCTGCCACGAAGTCTGGAACGCTTTGCCCTTCTCGCCGCCGGTGTGTGTAAAACCGGTGTCTCGCCATGTGCACGCTGCTCGCCGGTTTAAAGTGTTCCCCGATCAACTTACTGAGCTCTTCGAACGTCTTGTCTGCCAGCTTCTCTGGCGCTAGAAGGTCCTTCATCAGGGAGTACGTCCTGGATCCACAAACCGTCAGGAGATGAGCCCTGCGTTTGTCGGCCGAATCCTGTCCCAGCCATTCCTTAGTGACAAAACCTTGCTGTAGTCGCTCAATAAAGTCATCCCAATCATCACCATCACAGTACCTCTCGTCTGTGCTGCTAGTGGCTATGCTCGCGTGGTTTAAATCCCAGTTTCTCGTCGCCAATAATATATCCTTACTATACAGTATAAATGTACATGAGGCCCATACTTGAGAGAAGGTCACTCTGTGACCAGTAACCTTTATTAGCCAGCACTGAAGTGATGAAGGTGGGTGGAGCTTCCTCTTTTATACCTGAAAGTCCAGGTTAGGAGTGTCTCCCACAAGTTCACCACCTAGTGGTCAGTGTTCTCATGGTGTACAACTTAAGTCAGTTTATACATGGGTTACAATGATAGTAGAATACATGACAACTTGATTCCACTCTTAAAATGAGTCCTTAGGTGGCTGAACAGCCCAATACGAGAACCACAGTCCCTGTCACAGGTGGGACAGACAGTGGTTGAGGGAAGGGGAGGGTGGGACTGGTTTGCCGCACGCTCCTTCCGCTGCCTGCGCTTGGTTTCTGCACGCTCTCGGCGACGAGACTCGAGGTGCTCAGCGCCCTCCCGGATGCACTTCCTCCACTCGGGGCGGGCTGGTCTTTGGGCCCAGGGACTCCCAGGTGTCGGTGGGGATGTTGCACTTTATCAGGGAGGCTTTGAGGGTGGTCCCTGTAATGTTTCCTCTGCCCACCTTTGGCTCGTTTGCCCGTGAAGGAGTTCCGAGTAGAGCGCTTGCTTTGGGGAGTCTCGTGTCTGGGGGGCATGCGGACAATGTGGCACTGCCCAGCGGAGCTGGTGGAGTGTGGTCAGTGCTTCGATGCTGGGGATGTTGGGCCTGGTCGAGGACGCTAACGTTGGTGCGTCTGTCCTCCCGGGGGATTTGCGGGATCTCGCGGAGGCAGCGCTGGTGGTATTTCTCCAGCGACTTGAGGTGTCTACTGTACATGGTCCGTGTCTCTGAGCCATACAGGAGGGCGGGTATCACTACAGTCCTGTAGACCGTGAGCTGGGGGGTGAGGTACCTACTGTACATGGTCCATGTCTCTGAGCCATACAGGAGAGCGGGTATCACGACAGCCCTGTAGACCATGAGCTGGGGGTGAGGTACCTACTGTACACGGTCCATGTCTCTGAGACACACAGGAGGGCGGGTATCACTACAGCCCTGTAGACCGTGAGCTGGGTGGTGGATTTGAGGGCCTGGTCTTCAAACACTCTTTTCCTCAGGCGACCGAAGGCTGCACTGGCGCACTGGAGGCGGTGTTGGATCTCGTCGACGATGCCTGCCCTGGTTGATAAGAGGCTCCCGGGGTATGGGAAATGGTCCACGTTGTCCAGGGCCGGGCCGTGGATCTTGACGACTGGGGGTCAGTGCTGTGCGGCGAGGACAGGCTGGGGGAGGACCTTTGTCTTACGGATGTTTAGCGTGAGGCTCGTGCTTTGGTACACCTCGGTAAATACGTCGACTGTGTCCTGGAGTGCAGCCTCTGTGCGTGTGAGCAGACGCAGGCATCGTCCGCGTACTGTAGCTCAACGACAGAGGTCGGGGTGATCTTGGACCTGGCCTGGAGGCAGCGAAGGTTAAACAGCTTCCCACTGGCTCTGTGGTTTAGTTCCACTCCAGCGGGGAGCTTGTCGACCGTGAGGTGGAGCATGACGGTGAGAAAGATTGAGAAGAGGGTTGGAGCCATGACACAGCAGTTTGACCCCGGTCCGGACGTGGATTGGGTCTCTGTTGGATCTGTTGGTCTGGATCACGGCCTGCATGTCATCGCGGAGCAGGCCGTGGATGGTGACGAACTTTCGGGGGCATCCAAAATGGTGGAGGACGTTCCATAGACCCTCACGGTCGACAGTGTCAATCTTAACACGAGTCCTCAGGTGGCTGAACAGCCCAATACGGGGAACCACAGTCCCTGTCACAGGTGGGACAGACAGTGGTTGAGGGAAGGGGAGGGTGGGACTGGTTTGCCGCACGCTCCTTCCGCTGCCTGCGCTTGGTTTCTGCACGCTCTCGGCGACGAGACTCGAGGTGCTCAGCGCCCCTCCCGGATGCACTCCCTCCACTTAGGGCGGGACTGGTCTTTGGGCCCAGGGACTCCCAGGTGTCGGTGGGGATGTTGCACTTTATCAGGGAGGCTTTGAGGGTGGTCCCTTGTAACGTTTCCTCTGCCCACCTTTGGCTCGTTTGCCCGTGAAGGAGTTCCGAGTAGAGCGCTTGCTTTGGGGAGTCTCGTGTCTGGGGGACGTGCGGACAATGTGGCCTGCTGTACCTGCATACTAACTTTTTGTGTTTCATGCACAAGGACCCCCAGGTCTCTCTGCACCGCAGCACTCTGTAATCTCTCCCCATTTAAATAATTGGTGTATTTTTGCTGCCACAGTAGATCACTTCACACTTTCCCACATTGTACTCCAGCTGACAAACATAAAAACATAGAAAATAGGTGCAGGAGTAGGCCATTCGGCCCTTCGAGCCTGCACCACCATTCAATAAGATCATTGCTGATCATTCCCTCAGTACCCCTTTCCTGCTTTCTCTCCATACCCCTTGATCCCTTTAGCCGTAAGGGCCACATCTAACTCCCTTTTGAATATATCTAACGAACTGGCCTCAACAACTCTCTGCGGTAGAGAATTCCACAGGTTCACCACTCTCTGAGTGAAGAAGTTTCTCCTCATCTCGGTCCTAAATGGTTTACCCCTTATCCTTAGACTGTGACCCCTGGTTCTGGACTTCTCCAACATCGGGAACATTCTTCCTGCATCTAACCTGTCCAATCCCGTCAGAATTTTATATGTTTCTATGAGATCCCCTCTCATTCTTCTAAACTCCCGTGGATACAAGCCCAGTTGATCCAGTCTCTCCTCATATGTCAGTCCTGCCATCCCGGGAATCAGTCTGGTGAACCTTCGCTGCACTCCCTCAATAGCAAGAACGCCCTTCCTCCGATTAGGAGACCAAAACTGAACACAATACTCAAGGTGTGGTCTCACCAAGGCCCTGTACAACTGCAGTAAGACCTCCCTGCTCCTATACTCAATTCCTCTCGCTATGAAGGCCAACATGCTATTTGCCTTCTTCACCGCCTGCTGTACCTGCATGGCCAACTTTCAATGACTGATGTACCATGACACCCAGGTCTCGTTGCACCTCCCCTTTTCCTAATCTGTCATCATTCAGATAATATTCTGCCTTCCTATTTTTGCCACCAAAGTGGATAACCTCACATTTATCCACATTATACTGCATTTGCCATGCATTTGCCCACTCATCTAACCTGTCCAAGTCAATATTCAGCAGTGAATATAAGCCTAGTCGGTCCAGTCTTTCTTGTGTTCAGTTTTGGTCTCCTAATCTGAGGAAGGACGTTCTTGCTATTGAGGGAGTGCAGCGAAGGTTCACCAGACTGATTTCCGGGATGGCAGGACTGACATATGAGGAGAGACTGGATCGACTAGGCTTATATTCACTGGAGTTTAGAAGGATGAGAGAGGATCTCATAGAAACATATAAAATTCTGACGGGACTGGACAGGTTAGATGCAGGAAGAATGTTCCCGATGTTGGAGAAGTCCAGAACCAGGGGTCACAGTCTAAGGATAAGGGGGAAGCCATTTAGGACCGAGATGAGGAGAAACTTCTTCACTCAGAGAATTGTGAACCTGTGGAATTCTCTACCACAGAAAGTTGTTGAGGCCAGTTCGTTAGATATATTCAAGAGGGAGTTAGATGTGGCCCTTACGGCTAAAGGGATCAAGGGGTATGGAGAGAAAGCAGGAATGGGGTACTGAGGGAATGATCAGCCATTATCGCATTGAATGGTGGTGCAGGCTCGAAGGGCCGAATGGCCTACTCCTGCACCTACTTTCTATGTTTCTTCATAGTCAAGCTCTCTGTTGCATTGCTAAAATGAATGAATAAGGGATTGTAAAACTGTGAAATGCTGCTCAGTCACTGTACAGAGCTGCCTCCTGTGGAACTGGTGCAGTTAGCGTATGGATACTGTTCCAGGCTGAAAGTGTGGACTATTTTCTCTCTCTCTCTCTCTCTCTCCCTCCCTTCCCTGTGTGTTTTTTTCCCCCCCTCCCTTGCAGAGATACTGGGTTGGGCTGCAAAGCAGAAAGCAGGCACTGTTGCAAACGTCTCCTTAGAGCATTCTCCCTTTGCAGAGAAGGCACCTTCACCTTGTGATCTTTGCAAGTGGGGATAGAGAGAGAAATAAGCTGCATTTCAAAACGACGTGGCTTGGGAGAGGGAAGTAAGGCAGAAGGGACTTCTTTGCTGGGGCGGTGCACAGCAGTACTTAAGTGGCCATCTTTTGCATAATTTTAACCTTGTTGTATGTGTGTGTGAGCTTTGAGGGAATTTGCTTTGGCTTCTCATTTTGCATCCTCAGGATTTAATAGTGTTGCATTTTTGAGGGGCAAGGGATATTTTGCAAACTGAAGCCTTGCTCCCAGCCCCTCTAATCCCTTTCCCCACCACACACACACACACACACACCCCTCTCCTTGAGTCAGCCAGACACCCAGTGCAGGAGAAAAGGAGGTTGTCTTCACTTCCCTGCAAATCGTGTTACACTTGCAAATTCAGTCGCAGGCTCCCGCACCCCACCCCACCCCACCCGCCTCCTTTCTCCCCAGCACAGCAAACATGGATGAAGAATACGACGTGATCGTTTTGGGAACAGGTCTGACTGTAAGTTATATATTTTTTTCTGCATTCTCTCTCTCTCTCTCTCTCTGGCTCAGCCGAGACTTATAAGTGCTTCACAAATTGCAACATATCTTGCAATATCCCATGTATCTGCATTGCAAAATTTGTCTCATCTGTTCTTTTGCAACATCTTATTAGATTTGTCCCATATATTCTTTGCAACATCCTATTAGATGTGTCTCATATATTTTTTGCAACATCCTATTAGATGTGTCTCATATATGCTTTGCAAAATCCTATAGATTTGTCTCATATTCTTTGCAACATCCTATTAGATGTGTCTCATTCTTTGCAACATCCTATTAGATGTGTCTCATATATGCTTTGCAAAATCCTATAGATTTGTCTCATATTCTTTGCAACATCCTATTAGATGTGTCTCATATTCTTTGCAACATCCTATTAGATGTGTCTCATATATGCTTGCAAAATCCTATAGATTTGTCCCATATATGCTTTGCAAAATCCTATAGATTTGTCCCATATAAGCTTTGCAAAATCCTATAGATTTGTCCCATATATGCTTTGCAAACTCCTAATAGACTTGTCTAGTGAGCATTTGCAAAATCTTAAATGTTTGTCTAATTATTTACATGCAGAGTCCTAAATATTTGCCTCATAACTGCATTGCAAAATCCTATAAATGTGCAATTTAAGTCTAGCCTGCAGCATCCTATTGAATGCAGAATCTAATTGCAGGACGGAAATATTCTGAAGGCTTTGATTTTTTTTTGGACCCCCTTTGCAAATGATATTTTTGCAACAACCCTCAAAACGAAACCAAAATGAGAATCTGTACATAGTTGCAGAGAAGGATTTCAGTGAACGCCTTGATGTGCTATCGAGGCTTTGAAATGAGGGCTGTTGGGGCAGGATTCTGACCCATTACATTTGCAAATTCTCTCCACCCTTCTTTAGGATGGAATGCAGTCAAATCAAAAATGCTCGGGGGTGGGGGTTAATCGATTTGCAAAAGATATTTTCAGTATTTGAAAATGTTGCAAAGGATATTCTCTATAGATTTCCCTCCGGCCCCAAAGATTGGGACAAAAATCCTGCAATTATTTCTAATGCAAATCTCTGCATCAGTCTGATCGACCTCCTGAGCCCATCTCTTTAGAGCCACATTTTAAAAATAGCATCCTCTATAATATGTGTTGGTGCAGACTGTTCACTGTTATACTCTTGACCAGAATGATCAATTAAGTTATTTCCTAAATGTGTTAATTTTTTTTTTTGGGGGGGTGTGGGGAACGGGAGAGGGGGTGAGGCTTGATTTTTAAGATTTAATTTTACGTTTCTGCAGAGGTAGTGGTCTTTATATACGTGCGTGCGTAAATTCAGTCGATTTACACAGGGTAATGTCGACTGGATGTCGTGAGGAGGTTGGGAAGACGGAGGTTGGGAAGACGGGGGCCGTGGGTAAATGAGGGTTGGACAAGCGGCAAAAGATAGCGGCGGCGAGACAGTCTCTGTCGCGGACTCCTGGGGCCGCCTGGGGGGGTGTTAACGGGACCCCCAAATCAATTGGCTGTCTCCCCGAGTTCCGGGTCCACCCAGTGTCTTCCAACATCTTAATCGCATTTCTCTAGCAATTTCATCGCCCCAAAGCGCCTCACAGTCCAATGGTGCCCGCTTATTTTTCCCGTGTAAGTTGTAATTCGGGAAACGCGGCAGCACGATTTGTGCACAGCAAGCTCCCACACACAGCGATGTGATAATGACCCGGATCGTCTGTTTTTAGTGATGTTGGTCGAGGGATAAATATTGGCCCCAGGACACCGGGGAGAACTCCCCCTGCTCTTCTTCCAATAGTGGCCCCGGGATCTTTTACATCCACCCGAGAGGGCAGACGGGGCCTCAGTTTAATGTCTCATCCCGAAATACAGCCCCTCCGACAGTGCGGGGCTCCCTCAGTACTGCCCCTCCCAGGGCAGGTACAGCACGGGGTTAGATACAGAGTAAAGCTCCCTCTACACTGTCCCATCAAACACTCCCAGGGCAGGTACAGGGGGTTAGATACAGAGTAAAGCTCTCTCTACACTGTCCCATCAAACACTCCCAGGGCAGGTACAGGGGGTTAGATACAGAGTAAAGCTCCCTCTACACTGTCCCATCAAACACTCCCAGGGCAGGTACAGCACAGGGTTAGATACAGAGTAAAGCTCCCTCTACACTGTCCCCATCAAACACTCCCAGGGCAGGTACAGGGGGTTAGATACAGAGTAAAGCTCTCTCTACACTGTCCCATCAAACACTCCCAGGGCAGGTACAGCACGGGGTTAGATACAGAGTAATGCTCCCTCTACACTGTCCCATCAAACACTCCCAGGGCAGGTACAGCACGGGGTTAGATACAGAGTAATGCTCCCTCTACACTGTCCCATCAAACACTCCCAGGGCAGGTACAGCACGGGGTTAGATACAGAGTAAAGCTCCCTCTACACTGTCCCCATCAAACACTCCCAGGGCAGGTACAGGGGGTTAGATACAGAGTAAAGCTCCCTCTACACTGTCCCATCAAACACTCCCAGGGCAGGTACAGCACGGGGTTAGATACAGAGTAAAGCTCCCTCTACACTGTCCCCATCAAACACTCCCAGGGCAGGTACAGCACGGGGTTAGATACAGAGTAAAGCTTCCTAGACAATGTCTAAATGCATGTAGCATTCGTAACAAAATAGATGAGTTGACGGCACAAATAGATACAAATGGGTATGATCGGATAGCCATTACAGAGACGTGGTTGCAAGATGACCAGGACTGGGAATTAAATATTCAGGGGTACTTGACAATCCGATAGGAAAAGGAGGTGGGGTAGCTCTGTTGATAAAGGATGGAATCACTGCAATCGCGAGAAACGATATTTGCTCAAATGATCAGGATGTTGAAATAGTTTGGGTGGAGATAAGGAACAATAAGGGGAAAAAGTCACTGGTGGGCGTAGTCTATAGGCCCCCTAACAGGCGCAGCATAAACCAGGAAATAGTGGGGGCTTGTAAAAAGGGAACAGCAATAACCACGGGTGATTTTAACCTCCGTATTGATTGGACAAATCAGATTGGTCAGGGTAGCCTTGAGGAAGAGTTCATAGAGTGCATAAGGGATGGGTTCCTTGAGCAGTGTGTAACTGAACCAACCAGCGGGCAGGCCAACTTAGATCTGGTCCTGTGTAATGAGACAGGATTAGTAAACACTCCTAGTGAAGGATCCCCTTGGAAAGAGTGATCATAGCATGATTGAGTTTCAAATTCAGATGGAGGGCGAGAAAGTTGGATCTCTAACCAGCGTACTAAGCTTAAATAAAGGAGATTATGAAGGTATGAAGGCAGAGTTGGCTAAAGTGGACTGGGAAAATAGATTAAAGTGTAGGACAGTTGATGAACAGTGGAGTACATTTAAGGAGATATTTTACAACTCTCAAGAAAAATATATTCCAGTGGGGAGGAAAGGGTGTAAGAGAAAAGAAAATAAAGGATGGTATCCAATTTAAAAACAAGGGCATACAAAATGGCCAAAACTAGTGGGAGGGCAGAAGATTGGGAAGCTTTTAAAAACCAGCAAAGAATGATTTAAGAAAATGATTTAAAAAAGGGCAGATAGACTATGAAAGCAAACTACGACCAAATCTAAAAACGGATAGCAAGAGTTTTTATAGGTATTTAAAAAGTTAGAGTGGCTGAAGTTGGTCCCTTAGAGGACGAGACCGGGGAATTAGTAATGGGGAACATGGAGATGGCAGAAACGCTGAACAAATATTTTGTATCAGTCTTTACGGTAGAGGACACTAACAATATTCCGACAGTGGATAGTCGAGGGGCTATAGGTGGTGGGGGGGGGGGAAGGAACTTAACACAATCACAATCACTAAGGAGGTGGTACTCAGTAAGATAATGGGACTAAAGGCAGATAAATCCCCTGGACCTGATGGCTTACATCCTCGGGTCTTAAGAGAAGTAGCGGCAGGGATTGTGGATGCCTTGGTTGTAATTTACCAAAATTCCCTGGATTCTGGGGAGGTCCCAGCAGATTGGAAAACTGCAAATGTAACGCCCCTATTTAAAAAAGGAGGTAGACAAAAAGCAGGAAACTATAGACCAGTTAGCCTAACATCTGCCATTGGGAAAATGTTGGAGTCCATTATTGAAGAAGCAGCAGCAGGACATTTGGAAAAGCAAAATTCGATCAGGCAGAGTCAGCATGGATTTATGAAGGGGAAATCAGTTTTGACAAATTTGCCGGAGTTCTTTGAGGATGTAACGGACAGGGTGGATAAAGCGGAACCAGTGGATGTGGTGTATTTGGACTTCCAGAAGGCATTTGACAAGGTGCCACATAAAAGGTTACTGCACAAGATAAAAGTTCACGGGGTTGGGGGTAATATATTAGCATGGATAGAGGATTGGCTAACTAACAGGAAACAGTGTCTGGATAAATGGTTCATTCTCGGGTTGGCAAATCAGTAATTAGTGGGGTGCCGCAGGGATCAGTGCTGGGTCCCCAACTATTTACAATCTATATTAACGCCTTGGAAGAAGGGACTGAGTGTAACGTAGACAAGTTTGCTGACGATACAAAGATGGGAGGAAAAGCAATGTGTGAAGAGGACACAAAAAATCTGCAAAAGGACACAGACAGGCTCAGTGAGTGGGAAAAAATTTGTCAGATGGAGTATAATGTGGGAAAGTGTGAGGTCATGCACTTTGGCAGAAAAAAAATCAAAGAGCAAGTTATTATTTAAATGGAGAAAGATTGCAAAGTGCCGCAGTACAGCGGGACCTGGGGGTTACTTGTACATGAAACACAAAAGGTTAGTCTGCAGGTACAGCAAGTGATCAGGAAGGGCCAATGGTATCTTGGCCTTTATTGCAAAGCGGGGATGGAGTATAAAAGCAGGGAAGTCTTGCTCCAGTTATACAGGGTATTGGTGAGGCCACACCTGGAGTACTGCGTGCAGTTCTGGTCTCCGTATTTAAGGAGGGATACACTTGCTTTGGAGGCAGTTCAGAGAAGGTTCACTCGGTCGATTCCGGGGATGAGGGGGTTGACTTATGAGGAAAGGTTGAGAAGGTTGGGCCTCTACTCATTGGAATTCAGAAGAATGAGAGGCGACCTTATCGAAACGTGTAAGATTATGGGGGGGCTCGACAAGGTGGATGCAGAGAGGATGTTCCCACTGATGGGG
>NC_092008.1:847629-860129 GCF_044704955.1 Pristiophorus japonicus | reverse complement strand
GAAATAGTTATGCATTTGGAAAGCAGTGACAGGATCGGTCCAAGTCAGCATGGATTTATGAAAGGGAAATCATGCTTGACAAATCTTCGAGAATTTTTTGAGGATGTATCTAGTAGAGTGGACAAGGGAGAACCAGTGGATGTGGTGTATTTGGACTTTCAAAAGGCTTTTGACAAGGTCCCGCACAAGAGATTGGTGTGCAAAATCAAAGCACATGGTATTGGTGGTAATGTACTGATGTGGATAGAGAACTGGTTGGCAGACAGGAAGCAGAGAGTCGGGATAAACGGGTCCTTTTCAGAATGGCAGGCAGTGACTAGTGGAGTGCCGCAAGGTTCAGTGCTGGGACCCCAGCTATTTACAATATACATTAATGATTTAGACAAAGAAATTGAGTGTAATATCTCCAAGTTTTCAGATGACACTAAGCTGGGTGGCGGTGTGAGCTGTGAGGGGGATGCTAAGAGGCTGCAGGGTGACTTGGACAGGTTAGGTGAGTGGGCAAATGCATGGCAGATGCAGTATAATGTGGATAAATGTGAGGTTATCCACTTTGGTGGCAAAAACAGGAAGGCAGAATATTATCTGAATGGCGGCAGATTAGGAAAATGGGAGGTGCAACGAGACCTGGGTGTCATGGTACATCAGTCATTGAAAGTTGGCATGCAGGTACAGCAGGCGGTGAAGAAGGCAAATGGCATGTTGGCCTTCATAGCGAGAGGATTTGAGTATAGGAGCAGGGAGGTCTTACTGCAGTTGTACAGGGCCTTGGTGAGGCCACACCTGGAATATTGTGTTCAGTTTTGGTCTCCTAATCTAAGGAAGGACATTCTTGCTATTGAGGGAGTGCAGCGAAGGTTCACCAGACTGATTCCCGGGATGGCAGGACTGACATATGAGGAGAGACTGGATCGACTGGGCTTATATTCACTGGAATTTAGAAGGATGAGAGGGGATCTCATAGAAACATATAAAATTCTGACGGGACTGGACAGGTTAGATGCAGGAAGAATGTTCCCGATGTTGGGGAAGTCCAGAACCAGGGGTCACAGTCTAAGGATAAGGGGGAAGCCATTTAGGACCGAGATGAGGAGAAACTTCTTCACTCAGAGAATTGTGAACCTGTGGAATTCTCTACCACAGAGAGTTGTTGAGGCCAGTTCGTTAGATATATTCAAAAGGGAGTTAGATGTGGCCCTTACGGCTAAAGGGATCAAGGGGTATGGAGAGAAAGCAGGAATGGGGTACTGAGGGAATGATCAGCCATGATCATATTGAATGGTGGTGCAGGCTCGAAGGGCTGAATGGCCTACTCCTGCACCTATTTTCTATGTTTCTATGCAACCCCCTCCAGCCCCTACACCCCTCCCTATCTCTGTAACCCCCTCCAGCCCCTACACCCCTCCCTATCTCTGTAACCCCCTCCAGCCCCTACACCCCTCCCTATCTCTGTAACCTCCTCCACCCCTCCCTATCTCTAACCTCCTCCACCCCTCCCTATCTCTGCAAGCCCCTCCAGCCCCTACACCCCTCCCTATCTCTGTAAGCCCCTCCAAACCCCTACACCCCTCCCTATCTCTGTAACCCCTCCAGCCCCACAACCCCCCCCGAGATCTCTGCGCTCCTCTAATTCTGCCCTCCTGACCATCCCTGATTAGAATCGCTCCACCATCGGTGGCCGTGCCTTCTGTTGCCTGGGCCCCAAGCTCTGGAACTCCCTTCCCTAAACCTCTCCGCCTCTCTCTCCTCCTTTAAGACCCTGCCTGACCGAGCCCTGTCCCTAATATCTCCTTATTTGGGTTGGACATATTTATTGGTTTTGTATTGGAACACTGCTGTGAAGCCGCTTGGGATGTTCCAGGCACTATATAAATACAAATTGTTGTTAAGTTGAAGCACTTTGGTCTGTTGTGAGATGTTGGGAGGTGCTTACAGTAATGCACGTCTGTCTCTCTTTTCCCTGGGTCACAGGTCAGCTGGTGAAGATGTTACTGTACACAGAGGTCACGAGGTACTTGGACTTCAAGGTGGTGGAGGGAAGCTTTGTGTACAAGGGCGGGAAGATTTACAAAGTGCCCTCCACCGAGACAGAGGCCCTCGCCTCCAGTGAGTGTCGGGTCGGGTTGTTTGATGTCCGTTTCGCTCGTGTCGATTCCGCGTGCCTTCATCGGTCGGTTCAACGCTGTTCTCCTGTTCGAGTCCCTCCCGATCTCTGTTCCCTCCTCCCCCCCGAACTGCCCGAGATTCCGGCGCACCTCCAATTCTGGCCTCGAACGAATCCCCGATTCCCATCGCTCCGCCATCGGGTGATCCGTGCCTTCAGCTGCCTGGGCCCCAAGATCTGGAATTCCCTCCCTAAAACCTCTCCGCCTCCAAGTCAGCAGGTTGTGGGTTCGAGTCCCACTCCAGAGCCTCCCAACACAAAATCCAGGCTGACTCTCCCAGTGCGGTGCTGAGGGAGCGCCGCACTGCGCTGTCGGAGGGGCAGTACTGAGGGAGTGCCGCACTGTCGGAGGGGCGGTATTGAGGGAGTGCTGCACTGCGCTGTCGGAGGGGCAGTACTGAGGGAGCGCCGCAGTGCGCTGTCGGAGGGGCAGTACTGAGGGAGTGCCGCACTGTCGGAGGGGCGGTACTGAGGGAGCCCCGCACTGTCGGAGGGGCGGTACTGAGGGAGCGCCGCACTGTCGGAGGGGCGGTACTGAGGGAGCGCCGCACTGTCGGAGGGGCGGTACTGAGGGAGTGCCGCAGTGTCGGAGGGGCGGTACTGAGGGAGCCCCGCACTGTCGGAGGGGCAGTACTGAGGGAGCGCCGCACTGTCGGAGGGGCAGTACTGAGGGAGCCCCGCACTGTCGGAGGGGCGGTACTGAGGGAGCCCCGCACTGTCGGAGGGGCGGTACTGAGGGAGCCCCGCACTGTCGGAGGGGCGGTACTGAGGGAGCCCCGCACTGTCGGAGGGGCAGTACTGAGGGAGCGTCGCACTGTCGGAGGGGCGGTACTGAGGGAGTGCCGCACTGTCGGAGGGGCAGTACTGAGGGAGTGCCGCACTGTCGGAGGGGCAGTACTGAGGGAGCGCCGCACTGTCGGAGGGGCAGTAGTGAGGGAGCGCCGCACTGTCGGAGGGGCGGTACTGAGGGAGCCCTGCACTGTCTGAGGGGCGGTACTGAGGGGGCGCCTCTTTCTCCGTACCCTGACACTGTTTGTGCCTCCCCAGATTTGATGGGGATGTTTGAGAAACGGCGCTTCCGCAAGTTCTTGGTGTTTGTCGCCGGCTTTGACGAGAACGACCCCAAGACTTTCCAGGGCGTGGACCCTGTGGCCACGACCATGAGGGACGTGTACAAGAAATTCGACCTGGGGCAAGACGTGATTGATTTCATCGGGCACGCGCTGGCTCTCTACAGAACAGATGAGTATGTGTGTCTCTAATCTCCTCCAGCCCCTACACCCCTCCCTATCTCTGTAACCCCCTCCAGCCCCTACACCCCTCCCTATCTCTGTAACCCCCTCCAGCCCCTACACCCCTCCCTATCTCTGTAACCCCCTCCAGCCCCTACACCCCTCCCTATCTCTGTAACCCCCTCCAGCCCCTACACCCCTCCCTATCTCTGTAACCTCCTCCAGCCCCTACACCCCTCCCTATCTCTGTAACCCCCTCCAGCCCCTACACCCCTCCCTATCTCTGTAACCCCCTCCAGCCCCTCCACCCCTCCCTATCTCTGTAACCCCCTACACCCCTTCCTATCTCTGTAACCCCCTCCAGCCCCTACACCCCTCCCTATCTCTGTAACCTCCTCCAGCCCCTACACCCCTCCCTATCTCTGTAACCTCCTCCAGCCCCTACACTCCTCCCTATCTCTGTAACCCCCTCCAGCCCCTACACCCCTCCCTATCTCTGTAACCTCCTCCAGCCCCTACACTCCTCCCTATCTCTGTAACCCCCTCCAGCCCCTACACCCCTCCCTATCTCTGTAACCCCCTCCAGCCCCTACACCCCTCCCTATCTCTGTAACCTCCTCCAGCCCCTACACCCCTCCCTATCTCTGTAACCCCCTCCAGCCCCTACACCCCTCCCTATCTCTGTAACCTCCTCCAGCCCCTACACACCTCCCTATCTCTGTAACCTCCTCCAGCCCCTACACTATAATGATGAAGGGACCGAGTGTAACGTAGACAAGTTTGCTGATGATACAAAGATGGGAGGAAAAGCAATGTGTGAGGAGGACACAAAATCTGCCAAAGGACAGAGACAGGCTCAGTGAGTGGGCAAAAGTTTGGCAGATGAAGTATAATGTTGGAAAGTATGAGGTCATGCACTTTGGCAGGAAAAAAAATCAAAGAACAAGTTATTATTTAAATGGAGAAAGATTACAAAGTGCCGCAGTACAGCGGGACCTGGGGGTTACTTGTGCATGAAACACAAAAGGTTAGTATGTAGGTACAGCAAGTGATCAGGAAGGCCAATGGTATCTTGGCCTTTATTGCAAAGGGGATGGAGTAAAAAAGCAGGGAAGTCTTGCCCCAGTTATACAGGGTATTGGTGAGGCCACACCTGGAGTACTGCGTGCAGTCCTGGTCTCCGTATTTACGAAAGGATATACTTGCTTTGGAGGCAGTTCAGAGAAGGTTCACTCGGTTGATTCCGGGGATGAGGGGGTTGCCTTATGAGGAAAGGTTGAGCAGGTTGGGCCCTGTACCCATTGGAGTTTAGAAGAATGAGAGGTGATCTTATTGCAACGTATCAGATTCTGAGGGGGCTGGACAGGGTGGATGCAGAGAGGATGTTTCCCCCTCGTGGGGGAATCTAGAACTAGGGGGCACATAGTCTCAGAATAAGGGGCCGCCCATTTAGGACGGAGATGAGGAGGAATTTCTTCTGGTGAATCTGTGGAATTCTCTGCCCCAGAGAGCTGTGGGGGGCTGGGTCACTGAATATATTTAAGGTGGAGATGGACAGATTTTTGAGCGATAAGGGAGTGAAGGGCCGGGCGGGGAAGTGGAGCTGAGCCCAAGATCGGATCAGCCGCCATCTTATTGGATGGCGGAGCGGGCTCGAGGGGCCGAATGGCCGACTCCTGCTCCTGGGACTTGTGTTTCTTTATAACCACCATGCTGTAGCTGCCTGTTGACGTTGTGTGATTTGTCTGCAAGGCCAGCTGGAGGCCTGTGAGTGCAGAGCAGGCTTGTGTGCGCGTGATCATCGGGTCGGTCTGAAGGTGTGTTTTGTGTCCTCGCCAGGTACCTGGACCAGCCCTGCCTGGAGACAGTGAACCGCATCAAGCTGTACAGCGAGTCTCTGGCCCGGTACGGCAAGAGTCCGTACCTGTACCCCCTCTACGGACTCGGGGAACTTCCGCAAGGCTTCGCCAGGTAATGGGGGCGAGGGGAAATTCTCCCTTCTCAGTCAGCAAACGGGAAAACCCCCCCCCAGGCACTGCATTTTGGAGCCTCTGCGTTTTGAGGGGTTCCGAGCCGGTGGGCTATCGGGGGAAGACGGAAGTCAGTGTTTTCGGTCCCCGCCACAAACTGCATTCCCTAGCCACCAACCCCATCCCTCTTCCCCCCCCCCCCAACTCCTGTCTCAAGGCTGAACAAGACTGTTTGCAACCTCGGGGTCGTATTTGACCACGAAATGAGCATATCCCGCAGTATAACTAAACCCGCCTGTTTCCACCCTCCGTAACATCGCCCGTCTCCGCCCCCTGCCTCAGCTCATCCGCTGCTGAAGCCCTCATCCGTGCCCCCGTTACCCCCAGACTTGACCATTCCAACGCACTGCGCTCCTGGCCGGTCTCCCACATTCTACCCGACGTAAACTAGAGGTGATCCAAAACTCGGCTGTCCCCGTGTCCTAACTCGCACCCAGTCTCACTCACCCATCACCTCCTGTGCTCACTGACCCCGTGTCCTAACTCGCACCGAGTCCCACTCACCCATCACCCCCTGTGCTCACTGACCCTGTGTCCTAACTCACACCCAGTCCCACTCACCCCTCACCCCCTGTGCTCACTGACCCCGTGTCCTAACTCACACCCAGTCCCACTCACCCATCACCCCCTGTGCTCACTGACCCCATGTCCTAACTCTCACCCAGTCCCACTCACCCATCACCCCCTGTGCTCACTGCCCCGTGTCCTAACTCACACCCAGTCCCACTCACCCCTCACCCCCTGTGCTCACTGCCCTGTGTCCTAACTCACACCCAGTCCCACTCACCCCTCACCCCCTGTGCTCACTGACCCCGTGTCCTAACTCGCACCCAGTCCCACTCACCCATCACCCCCTGTGCTCGCTGACGTATATTGGCTCCCGGTTAAGCAATGCCTCGATTTCAAAATTCTCCATCCTCGTGTTCAAATCCCTCCATGGCCTTGCCCCTCCCTATCTCTGTAACCCCCTCCAGCCCCTCCCTATCTCTGTAACCCCCTCCAGCCCCTCCCTATCTCTAACCCCCTCCAGCCCCTACACCCCTCCCTATCTCTGTAACCTCCTCCAGCCCCACAACCCCCCGAGATCTCTGCGCTCCTCTAATTCTGCCCCCCTGACCATCCCTGATTATAATCGCTCCACCATCGGTGGCCGTGCCTTCTGTTGCCTGGGCCCCAAGCTCTGGAACTCCCTCCCTAAACCTCTCCGCCTCTCTCTCCTCCTTCAAGACGCTCCTTAAAACCTCCCTCTGTGACCCAGCTTTTGGTCGCCTGTCCTGAATATCTCCGCCTGTGGCTCGGGGTCTGATTGACCTCCCGTGGAGCTCCTGGGGACGATTTATTGCGTTAAAGGCGCTATATAAATGCAAGTTGTTGAATCTAATATTTTCATTGTGTGTGTTGTTTATATGCCACTAAGGAGTATCCAGCATTCCTGTGCTCTCCAAATGTCCAAACACACACACTCAAGGCATCTTTGTTCCTGGTATTTGCTGGCAATTCCGTCAGCCATGGCTCCGTGGGTAGCATGATCGCCCCTCGGTCAGAAGGTCGTGGGTTCAAGTCCCACTCCAGGGACTCGAGCGCATAATCCAGGCTAATGCTCCAGGGCGGTACTGAGGGAATGCCGCACTGTCGGAGGGGCAGTACTGAGGGAGCGCCGCACTGTCGGAGGGGCAGTACTGAGGGAGCGCCGCACTGTCGGAGGGGCAGTACTGAGGGAGCCCCGCACTGTCGGAGGGGCGGTACTGAGGGAGCTCCGCACTGTCGGAGGGGCAGTACTGAGGGAGCCCCGCACTGTCGGAGGGGCGGTACTGAGGGAGCTCCGCACTGTCGGAGGGGCAGTACTGAGGGAGCGCCGCACTGTCGGAGGGGCAGTACTGAGGGAGTGCCGCACTGTCGGAGGGGCAGTACTGAGGGAGCGCTGCACTGCACTGTCGGAGGGGCGGTACTGAGGGAGCGCCGCACTGTCGGAGGGGCTGTACTGAGGGAGCGCCGCACTGTCGGAGGGGCAGTACTGAGGGAGCGCTGCACTGTCGGAGGGGCAGTACTGAGGGAGCGCTGCACTGCACTGTCGGAGGGGTGGTACTGAGGGAGCGCTGCACTGTCGGAGGAGCAGTACTGAGGGAGCGCTGCACTGCACTGTCGGAGGGGCAGTACTGAGGGAGCGCCGCACTGTCGGAGGGGCAGTACTGAGGGAGCGCTGCACTGTCGGAGGAGCAGTACTGAGGGAGCGCCGCACTGTCGGAGGGGCAGTACTGAGGGAGCGCCGCACTGTCGAAGGGGCAGTACTGAGGGAGCGCCGCACTGTCGGAGGGGCAGCACTGAGGGAGCGTCGGAGGAGCAGTACTGAGGGAGTGCTGCACTGTCGGAGGGGCGGTACTGAGGGAGCGCCGCACTGTCGGAGGGGCAGTACTGAGGGAGCGCCGCACTGTCGGAGGGGCGGTACTGAGGGAGTGCCGCACTGTCGAAGGGGCAGTACTGAGGGAGCACCGCACTGTCGGAGGGGCAGTACTGAGGGAGCGCCGCACTGTCGGAGGGGCGGTGCTGAGGGAGCGCCGCACTGTCGGAGGGGCAGTGCTGAGGGAGCGCCGCACTGTCGGAGGGGCGGTACTGAGGGAGTGCAGTACTGTCGGAGGGGCGGTACTGAGGGAGCGCCGCACTGTCGGAGGGGCGGTACTGAGGGAGCGCCGCACTGTCAGTGCATGTGGATCAGAGAAGGTTTTTAAGCGCTGCGCTCTCATCTTTGGGTGTAAAACTGAATTTAGGACTTTGAGGCTGGACCCAACGCCTCGAATTTCGATCCCTCTCTCTCTCTCTCTCTCTCTCTCTCTCTCTCTCTCACACTCTCTCACTCTCTCGACAGGCTAAGTGCCATCTACGGAGGGACCTACATGCTGAACAAGCCAGTGGAAGAGCTGGTCTTGGAGAACGGGCGAGTGGTCGGCGTCAAGTCCGAGGGAGAGGTAACCTCATCGCCAAACGGGTCTTCAGACTCTTCCCCTCCCCCCCCCCCCCCCCCCCCCAGGTATCGCTGACGTCATTCGGCCCCCTCCACCACAGAAACTGCCTGTTGGGTTTGCAGTACCTCCGCTAATTCTTCAAACCCTCACCCCGCGTGCAGGCGGGAGAGGCCGCCAGTGGGCTATTCGACTGTGGGAGCTATCGCCAACGGCCGGCTATTCGACTGTGGGAGCCGTCGGCTGGCTATTCGACCGTGGGGGCCGTCGTCGCCGGTCGGCTATTCGACCGTGGGAGCCGTCGCCGGCGGTCGGCTATTCGACTGTGGGAGCCGTTGCCGCCGAGCCAGATCCCTGCCTTGTGACCACGGTGCTGGAGCAGGAGGTGGCCGTTCGGCCCCTCGAGCCGTTCGATAGGACCACTGGCGGGTCTTTGACTTCTCCACTTTTCCTGCCCCATCCGTCGAATTTTTTTTTCCACCCCCGCCCCCCCGCCAAAGAGTCCAATAATCTCTCGACCTCAGCCCACGTTAAACCGAGGCCCTGTCTTCCCCTCCCCCCCCCCCCCCCCCCTCGGGTGAAAGATCACACGGCAATATTTGGAAAGGGAGCTGTGCAGTTATCCCCGGGGGCCCAGTATTTAACTCTCAACCAACATCACAAAACAGATTACCTGAGTTATCCTCACATTGGGAGGACAGACGCACCAACGTTAGCGTCCTCGACCAGGCCCAACATCCCCAGCATCGAAGCACTGACCACACTCGACCAGCTCCGCTGGGCAGGGCCACATTGTCCGCATGTCCCCCAGACACGAGACTCCCCAAAGCCAAGCGCTCCACTCGGAACTCCTTCACGGGCAAACGAGCCAAAGGTGGGCAGAGGAAACGTTACAGGGACCACCCTCAAAGCCCTCCCTGATAAAGTGCAACATCCCCACCGACACCTGGGAGTCCCTGGGCCCAAAGACCAGTCCGCCCTAAATGGGGGAAGTGTATCCGGGAGGGGCGCTGAGCACCTCAAGTCTCGTCGCCGAGAGCGTGCAGAAACTAAGCGCAGGCAGCGGAAGGAGCGTGCGGCAAACCAGACAGATTAGGAAAAGGGGAGGTGCAACGAGACCTGGGTGTCATGGTACATCAGTCATTGAAAGTTGGCCATGCAGGTACAGCAGGCGGTGAAGAAGACAAATGGCATGTTGGCCTTCATAGCGAGAGGATTTGAGTATAGGAGCAGGGAGGTCTTACTGCAGTTGTACAGGGCCTTGGTGAGGCCTCACCTGGAATATTGTGTTCAGTTTTGGTCTCCTAATCTGAGGAAGGACATTCTTGCTATTGAGGGAGTGCAGCGAAGGTTCACCAGACTGATTCCCGGGATGGCAGGACTGACATATGAGGAGAGACTGGATCGACTGGGCTTATATTCACTGGAGTTTAGAAGGATGAGAGGGGATCTCATAGAAACATATAAAATTCTGACGGGACTGGACAGGTTAGATGCAGGAAGAATGTTCCCGATGTTGGGGAAGTCCAGAACCAGGGGTCACAGTCTAAGGATACGGGGGAAGCCATTTAGGACCGAGATGAGGAGAAACTTCTTCACTCAGAGAATTGTGAACCTGTGGAATTCTCTACCACAGAGAGTTGTTGAGGCCAGTTCGTTAGATATATTCAAAAGGGAGTTAGATGTGACCCTTACGGCTAAAGGGATCAAGGGGTATGGAGAGAAAGCAGGAATGGGGTACTGAGGGAATGACCAGCCATGATCTTATTGAATGGCGGTGCAGGCTCGAGGGGCCGAATGGTCCTATTATCGATGGAAGCAAGTCTTTCTCGATTCCGAAGGATTGCCAATCATGATGCTGTTTGTGGGAGCTTGCTGTGCAGTAATTGGCGAACGCGTTTCCCACGCATCTTACAACATCGATCCCGCTCCCCAAAAACAAAACTGCTTCATTGGCTGTCAAGCTCTCTGGGACGTCGGGGGGGGGGGTGGGGTGGTGGTGGTGAAAAGGGCGCTATCTGAATGCAGTCTGTCTTTCTCCTGCCCGCAGGTGGCTCGCTGCAAACAGTTGATCTGTGACCCCAGCTACGTGCCGGAGTGTGTGCAGAAGGCGGGTCAAGTGATCAGGGTCATTTGCATCCTCAGCCACCCCATTAAGAGCACCAACGATGCCAACTCCTGCCAGATTATCATCCCCCAGAACCAGGTCAACCGCACATCAGGTGGGCTGCTCAGCCAGAGGGGGGGGGTTGGCGTGAGGGGCCTTCGGGCAGAGGCTGGGGCAGTTCTCCTGAATTACAGCGGCCCCCTCCTGTTCCTGATGTAACAGGCTCGAGGGGCTGAACGGCCTCCTCCTGTCCCTAATGTAACAGACTCGAGGGGCTGAACGGCCTCCTCCTGTCCCTAATGTAACAGGCTCGAGGGGCTGAACGGCCTCCTCCTGTTCCTAATGTAACAGGCTCGAGGGGCTGAACGGCCTCCTCCTGTCCCTAATGTAACAGGCTCGAGGGGCTGAACGGCCTCCTCCTGTTCCTAATGTAACAGGCTCGAGGGGCTGAACGGCCTCCTCCTGTCCCTAATGTAACAGGCTCGAGGGGCTGAACGGCCTCCTCCTGTCCCTAATGTAACAGGCTCAAGGGGCTGAACGGCCTCCTCCTGTCCCTAATGTAACAGGCTCGAGGGGCTGAATGGGCCTCCTCCTGTCCCTAATGTAACAGACCCGAGGGGCGGTACTGAGGGAGCGCCGCACTGCGCTGTCTGAGCGCTTTGGGAGGTGGTGAGGGGGCGCTATATTAATGCCAGTGTTTGTGCTTTCAGACATCTATGTCTGCCTGATCTCGTACGCCCACAACGTGGCCGCCCAGGGGAAGTACATCGCCATCGTCAGCACCACCGTGGAGACCAGTGAGCCCGAGAAGGAGGTTGAGCCTGCGCTGGAACTCCTCGAGCCCATCGACCAAAAGTAAAGCTACTTTCTCGAACCCGCCTGCCCCCTCCCTCTCCCTCCTCGCGTTCCGGCAGCAGGGGTTTGAAGACCGGGCGTTGGGAGAGCGATCCCGATCGCCAGATGCAGATTGACAACAGACAGCGGCGAACGTTCGCGGGGGAGATTGACCAGGACGGTCCCGGGGGGATGAGGGCCTTCAGTGACGGGGGGGGAGACTGGGGAAGCAGGGGTTGTTCTCCTCGGAGCAGAGAGGGTTAAGGGGGAGATTTAATCGAGGTGTGCTCAATCGCGAAGGTCGATCGGGAGAACCGGTTCTCGTGGGCAGGAGGCCAGAGGGACACAGATTGACGATAATCTATTTCCAATCGATATTAACGCCTTGGAAGAAGGGACTGAGTGTAATGTAGACAAGTTTGCTGACGATACAAAGATGGGAGGAAAAGCAATGTGTGAGGAGGACACAAACAATCTGCAAAAGGACACAGACAGGCTCAGTGAGTGGGCAAAAGTTTGTCAGATGGAGTATAATGTGGGAAAGTGTGAGGTCATGCACTTTGGCAGAAAAAAAATCAAAGCTCAAGTTATTATTTAAATGGAGAAAGATTGCAAAGTGCCGCAGTACAGCGGGACCTGGGGGTTACTTGTGCATGAAACACAAAAGGTTAGTATGCAGGTACAGCAAGTGATCAGGAAGGGCCAATGGTATCTTGGCCTTTATTGCAAAGGGGGATGGAGTATAAAAGCAGGGAAGTCTTGCTCCAGTTATACAGGGTATTGGTGAGGCCACACCTGGAGTACTGCGTGCAGTTCTGCTCTCCGTATTTACGAAAGGATATACTTGCTTTGGAGGCAGTTCAGAGAAGGTTCACTCGGTTGATTCCGGGGGATGAGGGGGTTGACTTATGAGGAAAGGTTGAGGAGGTTGGGCCCTGTACCCATTGGAGTTTAGAAGAATGAGAGGTGATCTTATCGAAAGGTATCAGATTATGAGGGGGGCTCGACAAGGTGGATGCAGAGAGGATGTTTCCACTGATGGGGGAGACTAGAACTAGGGGGCATGGTCTTAGAATAAGGGGCCGCCCATTTAAAACTGAGATGAGGAGGAATTTCTTCTCTCAGAGGGTTGTAAATCTGTGGAATTCGCTGCCTCAGAGAGCTGTGGAAGCCGGG